>NC_143479.1:26692827-26765340 GCF_027475165.1 Benincasa hispida | reverse complement strand
TCCTCTAAACCATCATCGGGTATGACGACTTAAGTTTTGTTAAACCCATATAATGGTCAGGCTATTGAACAACCTTCCCACTATGTCGAGACACTATCAACAATAATGTGCCTGACTAGAAGTACTTGCTCCATCAACAACTCTTGTTGAAAGATCGACTTGGTCAACAACTCTAGTTGGTTTATTTTTAGCTTCTTTGGAAATTTCATTTAATACTAGCTGACTGCAAGGTTGATGATCTTTTATATGGTCTTCATCTAAGAATGTAGCGCTTGTTGATACAAACGCTTTATCATCTTAAGGATCATCAAACAAACCACCTTTTGTTTCTTTGGGTATCCTACGGATAGATACAGTTTTGAACGACATTCCAACTTCTTTGGTTTTGCACCAACAAATGTGTCGGGCATCCTTAAATTCTAAAGTGACATAAACTACCTTTACGCCCGCTCCATAATTCATAAGGTGTTTCAGAAACACTATTCGAAGGAACCATTTTCAAAATGTATACCGCAGTCTATACTGTATATCCCTAAAACGAATTAGGCAATTAAGCATAACTCATCATTGAACAAACCATGTCTAATAAGGTTCTATTTCTCCTCTCCAATACACCATTCTGTTGGGGTGTACCAGGTGTAGTGAGTTGGGACTAGATTCTATGGCCTATCAAATAGTCTTTAAAATTCAAGTTCATATACTCATCACCTCAATCTGATTGAAGTATTTTAATTATTTTACCTAATAGGTTTTCAATCTTAGCTTTATATTCCTTGAACTTTTCAAGAGTTTCAGACTTGTGATGCATTAAGTAAACATAGTCATATATTGAATAATCATCAATGAAATTGATGAAATATTCATACCCTCATCATGCTTTAACATTCATTGGACCATAGAGGTTTGAATGCACAAGTTCTAAGGGTTCCTTGCCTCTAAGACCCTTTTCTGTAAAAGATCTTTTGGTCATCTTATCCTCAAGACAGGATTCACATGGAGGTAAAGAGTTGTCTTCTAACTGACTTATGAGTCCACTTTTGACCAATCTCTCAATCCTATTAATATCAATGTGTCCAAGTCTCAAGTGCCAGGGATAGGCATTAGGAGAATCTTTTTTCCTTTTATTCTGAGTCTCAGCTATTTTAAACATCTCAGTATTCAAAATAGCTTTTGCCTCAGTTAGTTTTAACACATATAAGTTGTTTTCAAGTTTTGCATAACATATTTGAATACCTCTTGAGCTAATGAAAATTTTATTAATATTAAAACATACTCTATAAAATTGTACTAACAAACAAGAGATAGAATACTAATGACATGCAGAAATGCATGTCATCTTAGGCCTTTTATTTAGAATTATGAGGGCTGTTAAGTAGAATACGCAACAATTATGTTAGGAATTCATGAGAAAATGAGTTTGCATCGTTCAGCATGATGAATCTCGGCTAACCCATTATTATGCATTATTATGCGTTCAATGTTCTATTTTTGTAGCTAACGCAAGAAGTGGACGCAAACACAGAAGCCGAACTACCGCATAGATGACCGCATTCGGAGAAACTCTCCATCGCAAAGAAGAACGCGTTCAATCAACACATGGGTATTGCGGTAATCAGCCGCATATGTCCATCGCATGGGAGTTGCGCTCGTTAAGCGATTATGGTCATCGTGTAGAAGTTGCGGTATTAAGCGAATGCGGTCACTGCATGATTGCGGCTACACGATAACGCATACTAATGGGATCAACACAAGGTTGGTGGAATGAACTCATCAATGATATCTCGGAAAAATCAAAAGATGATGTTGACATTTCACCTACCACCCCGTTAGCAGTAGAGATTCAGAAAGGATTAAATGTGTCGCGAATGTCAGAATCAGAGCAGTCCATTAATGCTGTCGGCGATCCAGGCTCTATATAAAGAAGCTGATGAGCAGTATTTCAACTTATCCTGGGTTTTCACCCAAGGTAAAATCCAAGGTTTTCGCCTGAGGTTCGCATAGGGCGGATCCTTGTGATCCACACAAATGCATGAGAAGAAGCTTGAGAGTTCTTCACCTCCTTCATCCATTCCGAGTGACGACTGGAGCTTTCGACCGGAGCTAGATCTCGGGAGAGTTAGCTTCATCGCCCATCCATGGCACCACTGATAGCCTTGACGCACATCCGTTGGAAGCAAGTTATTGCTTCCAACCAGTCATTTCATTTTCTCTTTTTTCTTATATTATATTGGATTTTGTGATTAAGAAATTAATACATGATGTATTCAATGCATTTTTATGTTTCCTTTGATTCCATCTCCATCTTCTTTACTTAGCATTCTTAACTTTCATTGCATCACTGAGTGAGATTGCTAGAGTATCGCATACTTAGTCATGTGAATTAGAGATATGAAGCATGTAGCAAACCACTGGAAGGTGTGTGTTGCATGAGTGTGTGAGAAAACCTTATTTTCTTAGTGTGAAGCTGTAGCACACTTGTCCATGAGTAGAGTCAGCAACAACTAATTGCCCGGGAGGGTAAGTGGTTGGTCGCATTAAGCAATGTAAGCAAATATTCATTAGAGATAAGAATAATCTTACGTTAGCCAAGTTCATGCGATTACCTTGTCTTATGTTTGCGTCCATTGCACCTTTAGAGCTACTCGAGAGAGAGTCTAAAGAAAGAACCTGACTCGGGAGAGCTAGGTTAGAATTGATGCTCGGAAGAACTAGATTAGGTTTGCATAAGCAAGAATGGAGACTTAGGAATAAGTTTCGTTTCCCATCACACATCGTATGCACTCTATGGATAGGATATTGCATGTGTTCAGGAAGTAGGATATGGTGGTGATATGCAGCTATCACGCTCATACGCGAAAGCACGTGAGCGGGTTATAGGGGTTTAGGCTAGCATAGGCTTCTTAGCACTTTTGCATATATATTGCATACGTCCTAGAGTTAGGCTCAAGTGTGTGTAGCATGATCGCATGGCTTTTTTTGACTAAGGTTGCCCTTGCGGTCACTCTTAAGGGTTGCAATGAAGACATCTCCACATTTTATCTATTTTTACATCCATTTACTTCATGTCAATAGTTATCGTGTCTCTACCTCTTATTCATATTCTCATTGCATTGTCTGATAGTTAGGAGTAGGAGTAGTGTTAGCTTAACAACCCCTCCAACATTCTTTTATTCAACCGCCACATGCACATCACCGCATACATCTTGCTACAAATCCCTGTGTTCGTTCTTGAATCACCCGAGAAACTTGCGTTCACGTTATACTTGGCGTGAGTGCAAGAAAACTTGTGACAGAATGCATGGTCATCGCATATGTTTGTTAATGCATAATCATTCCAATGCATGACCATCGACGCATGATAACCAATGCATATCTTAAGACATGCATCGGATATTGTGTCCACGAAATTTTAGTTGTCGAGTAATTGACTTCTAATTTCCCGTCATCAGATACTAAATTCCTTCTCATATCAGGAACATAAAATACATTTTCAAGAAAAATGAATCTAAAAAAAAAAAAAAACTTTAAGTCCCCATTGCTTTAGTTGAGACAACTTCTCTTGTTCCAACCTTGAAAGTTGTCTCGCCCTCTGCAAGCTGTCTCTAGAAACTAGTTTCCTGAATAAAAGTACAAATATGGTTAGTGGCCCTTGAATCAAGTATCCAGGTAGAGTTATCATGTTTCACTAAACATGTTTCAACAACGAGTAAATCATGTTTACCTTGTTTTACCTTTTTAGCTTTCTTCTCAGCAAGGTATTTGGGGCAATTCTTTTTCAAGTGCTCATCTTTGTTACAACGAGAACATTTTCCTTTGTCTGAAACTTTTCCTTGCCTTTGCATTTTGTAGGCGCCTTTCTTTTCCCTTTACTCTTCTTCTTCATTGGAATACTCTTATTCTGTGAAGTGGAAGGTCTAGACTTTATTCCTGAGGACAATGCCTTTTGGAACTTTTTGAAGGAAACAACATTTGCTTCTTGTTCCTTATTTTTCATAAGAGACTGATAAGTCTGGAGCTCATGTAAAAGAGTAGTTAGATTGTATTCAATCTTATTTATCATTGCATTAGCTCAAAACTACAGAAAACTCTTTAGATGAGATTCTATGATGAAACTAATTTGACTCTTTTCATCTATGACCGCGCCATTTGCCTTCGTTACATTGAAGTGGACCATCATATCCAAAACATGTTCTCTAACAGAGGTTCCTTCCTTCATGTGAAATTTGTAAACATACTTAAAAGCATCGTGCCTGACAGATGTGGATGATTTTCCGAACATTACCTGCAATGAACCTATGATCGCCTTAGCAGTGACCATGCTCTCGTGTTTTTTAGTTAAAACATCAGATATGCTTGCTAAAAAATAGGCTTGGGCCTTTTAATTTGCCCTTACCCATTTTTCATAAGGATCTCAAAAATTTCAGTTTATCGGTGAGCCGGGAACTGGAGGACATTCCTTTGATAAAACGAACTTCAGATCATTGAGTACCAGTATTGTATTTATATTTGATTGCCATGTTAAGTAATTGTCACCGTTAAACTTATCTGAGGCAGGTAGTTGTATTATTGTGTTTAACATGCTGAAAAATGTAAACAAACTCTATTAGTAACATACTGTTATATCCAATCAAGTTTTAGCAAAAGTAATAATTTACTCAATTTGCATTAATTTTGGCTTTGTGGGTGTTAATGCATGTGATGAATGTTATGGTGGCTGAAGTGGATATATCATAGTTTTGACATCAAAATTTTCCCTCAATTCAGTTGTAATTGGCCCCTTGTTTATGGGCTTTAATGTATGATGAAGGGTCTATACATTTGTTAGAGGTAATAAAGTTGATCTATGGTTGTAATTTGAAGTTTTTGGAGCAAGGTGTAACAAGAATTGCAACTGGCATTGCGGCGCTATTCATTAGCAAGCCCAGAATCACGGTAGCGGCGCAACACTCTTTCAACGGTTCCATAATACTGTTATTCAACATTTCCAAAAATGTACACGCGTGAAGATAATTGGTCCAGCTAGACAGGTTTGGTCCGATTCGAGCCAATTTCAGCTGGTTCGACCTGTTTTTGTCTGATTCAGCCTAGTTTCAGGGCTTGGAAGTCCAGTTCAAGGGTTTTTCAGCTGGTTCGGACTAGAAGTGTTCGTGAGCGGTTTAGAGCTAAAGCTAAGTTATTATTATAATAATTTAGTTGTTTGCTTGCTTAGTATGCTAAAACTAGTCCACTTCAGTGTGTGTTTAATTAATTATGCATTGTGAATGTATGTTTAATAAAATTAAATCTTTTTTGTGCATAAAGTATGCCATGTAGATTTAAAATCCCACCATAGGAATGCATGTTGCATGCATTAAAGTATGTTATAAGTGTTATAATATATAGTGAATTTCATTTTGCAGGACTATGTCCCCAGCTATCTACTCGATTTTACCCATAAAATAGAAAGTCATTGAGTTGGCGATGTTGAGCCATGCAGATTAAAGGATAATCCTGAATAAACAGGAGTTCATAGTTAGCTCAGGATTAAGATTGAATTACCTAGGCCATCGAATTAAAATAGTCAGTCTTATCAGTAAACGACATTATAAAGTAAAAGTGACTATTTCGTGGTTGGTCTTATGCAAACTCATCGCATAGGACGCACCCACTCACATGTCTCCACATGAACGATTCAGGATCACATCATTTGTATCATATTGTCCCCGGATTGAGGTACCCAGTCTTATCGCTATACTATAGACCATTTTGGCTATTACTCGAACTTGATCCACTTTTATGTCTTCACATAAAGTCCAAGTATTCATGCTATAGTCATGAGGTTCTCAGTTTATTGGATTTAGGGTTAAAAACATGGAATTGACATATTCAATAACATTTTTACTGAATAATCTCAATAACAACTTTATTATCAAATGGAACATATTATAAAATTTACCAACTACGAGTTTTAGGATATGCAACTCAACAGTTTATGTCTTTTACACTTCTGTTTTATATTAAAAGATTTCTTAAATTGATTAAAATCCTACCTTGCTTTTGATGGTTGAAAGGTAGACATTCTTAATCTTTAGCTTCATAGTGGTGAGTTTAAATCATTGATATGTCAAATTACTTTGTTTTTATTTCTTTTATTTTCATTTTTTCCAATTTTAATTTTTCTTTATTTATTTTATATTTATTTATTTTCTTTACAAACTTTTCTAATTTTGAATTTGAATTTTTCAATATTTAGATTTATATTATTTTACTTTTCAAATTTAAATTTAAATATTTTTTGAATTTTAAAATTTGCAAAATCATGTCTATATATTATTTTAAATTTTAAATTTTATTTTTAGTATATTGACACAAATTAAAATTTTATACTTTATAAATTTTGTTCATTAAGACATTCATTTAGCTTCACTTTAATATTTTTGATCACATGCTCAATCAAATATTATAAAAAAAAATGTTTCCTTACCTATTCAACACACAAAAATTATACCAATAGCATATTGTAAGATTCACAATTACATTAAATTGAATGATCATCAAAATAATCTATTCAATTACTTTAGTAATGAATCAATGATCGTTGAAGACACGCGAGTTTGCTACCCAATTTTTAGAGTAGTATAATTGGGTTAAATGTAAGTCGACATTGCAATTATTTCTAGTCAACATAATATACAAATGGCTCGAGTGAAAGGTAACATTGTTGATCAATTTTGGGAAACATTTGAATGATGGATGCAAATTTGTTATTGTTTTTGGTTGTGCATCGAAACTTATTTGTATTAGATGATATAAATTTTTTATAATTTCTTTTTCAATGTTAAATGTATGACATATCTTTTTATATCATATTATTACAAAAATAATAATAATAATAAATAAATAAGAAACAATTATTAAACAAATTTTTGTTTTTGTTTTTTTTTCATGAAACAAGAAAGAATGATAGCTATCAAACATATTATTGTTTCAAGTCTTAAAAAGCAAGGAAAAAAAAAAAGAAACAAGAAACAGAAAATGTGAACGTTATTAAATGGACCCTAATGTTCTTATTTCCCGTTTCCTATTTCAATTTTCTTATTATCTAAGAAACAGGCTTGTTTAATAACCATTCCTGTTTTTCATTTGTAAATTTTAGGAAACATCTCTTAAAATTGGGCCAAATTTCATAAACTACAACCCTCTTATGTTTCTTATTTATATAATCTTTTTACAGTTTTGTATATTTTAATACATATTATATTTTTTATTTTACATAATCGAATTATATTTAAACTATAAAATAATAAAAAAATGTAAGGAAAAAATACAAGAAACAATAAAGAAGAAATAGTTATCATACAAATTTCTGTTTTTGTTCTCTTTTTCAAGAAACAAGAATTAGAAATAGTTACCAGACATATTTTTATTTCTAATTCTTAAAAACAAGAAATGAGAAACAGGAAATGGAAACGTTATCAAACATGCCCATATATGCTTCAACTGCAGTTGTCGCTTCCTCATGAGATCCCATAGTCAATCTTCGGGTGTTGTCAGAAATCTACCCCACTTGTTCCGTCGCAAAATCTTTTATTCCCAATGATGCGAGGAAATATACTTCTTGTTTTGATGATTTAATGTGCGTCGATGGTCATGCATCGATCATGCGTTGATAAGAAGAATATGCATTAATGGTATATGCAATGATCACATGATAATCTAAAGGATATGCAGTATGCGTTAATCTTTTATGCGATGACCATGCGTTCCTGCCACAAGTTTTCTTGTTCTCTCACCAAGTATAATAAGAATGCAAGTTTCTCGGGATGATCTGAGATCGAACACAGAGACTTGCAATTAAAGGATGCTTGTAAAGTAATGTGTTTGAGGTGCTGAATACAAATAAAAAGAAAGAAGTTAATTAGCTAAGCACACCTCCTACTCCTAGCTAAACATACTAAGCAAATGAAGTTTGACTATGAGAATTGACAGAGACGCGATAGCTGTTGACGCATGATGAGATGCATGGAGAAGTAGGGTTAGGGGAGAAAATTTCACCAAGCCATTATGTTTGATCGCAAGGGTAATCCCAACTTACCACACTAACGCATGACACATCTCTCGGTAGTCAGCCACATGCTTATATCTCTATAACGTATGGTTACGTTGAATATAAGATTATTCCTATCTCTAGGAACACTACGCACTTCGCTTACCGAGTTCCACCACTTACCCTCTCGGGTAGTTAGTTATAGCTACTCAGCTCATAAACAAACATTGTGATAGCCTCGCACTAAGCAAAGAGGATTGATTCATTATACTTACGCAACGCACACCTCTCGGTGGTTTTCTACATGTGTCATATCTCTAAGCTGCATGATTGAGTATGTGATAACTCTTGCAATCTACACTTTACTCATAATGAAAGTAAAAGATGATAAAATAGAAGAAGATGATGGTAATGGTGTTGAAGGAACTAAAGACATGCATTGATTACAAAATATGTTAATGTCTTCAGCCAAAATGTAATATAATACAGAGGTAAGAAGATAGATAGAGGGCTAGATGTAGGCAATCTCAGATGTAGGCAATCTCTTTCTTCCATCAGATGTATGTCAAGGTTGCTGTTTGTTCCATGGATGAGCGGTGGAGTAGTCTCTCTCGAGCTCTATCTCTAGCGAAGCTCCAGTCGTTAATTAGAAGGGGTTGTGGGAATGAAGAACTCTCAAAGACTGCCTGCTCATGCTCTTGTTGTGATCACAATAATCTGCCTAAGGTAGAGACTCAGATGCTTTGAATTTGGGCTCCAAAGCTCTATTTATAGAGCTCAAACGCCAACAATATTGATAATCCCGCGTTGAATCTTTGCCATCCTTCTCACAGTAGGTGAAATGTCATCATGACCTTATCTCTTTGACACTCCTGAGGTACGTGTTCATGATTATTTCTTCTGAAGTATCAATGCATCTCACCCACTTTGCGATCATCCTCTATCACGGCTATCACTCTATAGTTGAAGCATTCCATCCGACGAACTTGTTTTCGTGAAAATCAACGCACGCGATGAATTTTGCGATGGTCTGGGATCAACGCATGCGACTGATTCCTACGGTAACTACAAAAATAGACATTTTGATGCAAGATAATGCATGATATAGGGTTAGCGGGAATTTTCAGTTCTGATCGATGCAAGCTTATTTTTCCACATGAATTCTTAGTCATTTTAATGCATATTTTGCTCATCAACCCTCATAATTCTAAGAAAAAGACTACAATAGCTTGTATTTCTAAAGGCTATCACACAACAGTAGTGTTTTTTTTTTTTTTTTTTTTTTTTTTTTTTTTTTTTTTTTTGCATCAAGAGTAGGTTTTCTCGACAACTATGCCAACGGTGAAAAATGCATCAAAAAATTCTTTCCAGACACTTTTTTTTTTTTTTTTTTTTTTTTTTTTACTTTTCTCGATGATTTTGACTGTCAGAAAAAACTAAATTTCTTGTGATGTAATTACCTCTTTCTCCTTAAGTACCACTGATTTTTTAATGAATAATTTATGAAAGAGTTAAATAACATACAACGGAAATATTAAGAATCCATGAGCATTCAAATTCACTAATTTTGGTAGTAACTAAAGCATGCTTTTCTAAAAAGAGGATTTTAAGATCATACATTTGAAGAACTCTCCAAGAACTTGATTGTACAACAGCAGTCTTCACCAAAGATCACCGTGAACCACCTTAAGGTCTTCCCCGCTATACTCTTCGAGCTTTAGATAGAGTTATGGGACTCAAGAACAACTTGAATTAATGAAGAACAGTGAAGAACACACAGCAACCCAAATGGAAAAACTCTTTCTTCTCACCAAGATTTTCTCTCAAAATTTTTATATTAGCTCTCTTCAAATCACTCCAAACTTCTTTATTTATTGAAGATGAACATGAAAGAAGTGAATTGCATGGCTTGCAGCTCATGCTTGGAGTATAATGAAGAGAAGATAATGGCCTTTTGTGAGCAAGAAGATGATGATAATGGAAAAACTACATTTTCCATTTAGTATTGCATGCAAAACCGATTTTCATTTCTCTTTTAAAAATCAAAAAAATGATTTCAAAACCATTTTGATTAATAAAACTGAAAAATGATTTTCTAAAATTAATTTCATAAATTAATTTAAAATAATAATTAATTTAATATCAAATATTAATTTAATTTTTGCACAATAATCATCTTCATGTATTTAAATCATATTTAAATATATATTCTCCTATTCCGTTTAATTTGAACATTTCAAATTAATTTCTCAAGCTACTCTAAAGCTTATCCATTTACGAGCTAGTAGGGGGACCTCGCAGACCTACAAATCATGGGCTCCAACGATTTGAGATTAACTGGCTAAACTCATTAGTCCAATCTAACCTCCATTCGTTAACTAATGGGACACTCCACTATAGCCCATAGTTGAAATCCCCTCACTGTAGATATATTATGTCCATTTAATAACCATAATTAGTAAGTCGATCCTTCACAGGTTGTTCGTAATCATAGTTAGATAAAAAATATCGTTTTACCCCTATAAATACATCTTGTTTCTTAAGTTCCTACTGATCCTCTAATGGACAATTCTGATTCATAATCTCTATGAATCAAATCCTTTCTCTATCATGAGAAAGCGAGTCCCGATTGTTTAAGACCTGGACTCAGTACTTAAGAGAACAACCTATCTGCTAATCCTAAATAGGGTAGGAGTGAATTCCATCTTGCAAAGCTATGTCCCCAACTATTCATTTGGTCTTATCCCCAAAATGGTAAGCTTATTGAGCAGTGCTGTTGGACTACTCTCACAATTTTCAGATCAAAGCATAATTCTGAACAAATAGAAGTTAATAGCTAGCTCAGGATTAAGATCGAGTTAACCTAGATTATATGATAAATGAAATAGTTAGTTTTAACAGTAAACGGTCGTTATAAAGAAAAGTGACTATTTTCGTGGTCCAGTCTATATGCAAACTCATTGTATAGGATGCCCTCACTCACATGTCTCAACATGAACGATTTGTGGATCACATCGTTTGTAGCACCCTACAACTTCTTGTAACAACTACAGAGTGAGTCGTATCCAATAGTTTTACCAAGATAAGATACCAAATTTCATCCATATACTTATTAGACCATTTAGGCTATATACTATCAACTTGATCCTGTTTATGTCATTACATAAAGTTACAACATTCAGACTATAGCCAAAGATGCGTTTATTGGATTTCCATAATAAGATGGAAAATCAACAAGTCATTTTTATTGATAAATAGAATGTTTAACACGAACTGCGAGTTCTAGGACATTCCCAACAATTTATATATGGTCCAACCATAAACCAAGTCCCACTCGAGGGTAGGACCCTATTATTCAAGTCTCGAAATCAACATTGAAGGGAACTACTCATCTACTTTATAATGATTTATTTTTTATCTTGAGTTCAATGATTTGTTTTTTTATGTTGAGTTAATTGGTTTGTTTTGTGTGCTGATTTAATTGGTTTGTTTTAGATGCTGATTTAATTTGTTTGTTTTAGATGTTGAGTTCAATGGTTTGTTTTGAATGTTAAATTAAATGTTTTCTTTTGTATGTTGAGTTAATTGATTTTTTTATTTTTTTTATATTGGTGTTATTTGTGATTGCATATTGTTGTTAGATAATTTGGGATTAATTTATGGTCGAAACATATGTATATTGAGAATTGTGGAATAATAAATCCACTTCCTTTTGCCCTAATATATTAAAAAACAAATTCTCTTTCAAACCATTTCAAGGAAGAGAAGACTTTATAAAAGTAGTTGTAATTAAAAATAATCAACTCAAATAATTGTTTCTATTGTTTAGGTAATTTTCAAAGATATTTTCATATACGCTCTCTCCATAAAAGTTATGTTTAAGTTTTAAATTGAGCTTGAGATTAAATGTGTGGAAGTGAGAGACGGGGGAGGAGATTGCATAAAATTTTGTTTGAATTTGTCGATGTTCTTAGGTTGAGTTTAAAGTTGGTAGGGATAAATGCATAATTATGTTTAAGTTTAAGTTGAGTTTTAAGTTTTACACTGTGTTTAAGATTAGTATATTAAGTTTGAAATTGATAGATGGATAAATGGATTGAGTTTGAGATTGATATATGGTATATTGAGTTTGAGATTAAAGTGTATTTATGTGTGAAGTTATTAATGTTACTAAATTTAACCCTAAGTTTTATATTGAGTTAGCTATTAGTACAGGGATAAATACATAGTTATGTTTAAGTTTGAGTTAAATTTTAAATGGTAGCTCATATACCTATATAAAGTCAATTATTTATTAGCATTGTAGATTTGTAGGTACTTTGTGGTTTATATTTTGTGGATATTACGTAATGTTATTTCGATGCTTATATTTTGTAGATATAATATAATCTTATTTTGGGATTTATGTTTTGTGGATATTATGTAATGTTTAAAATGAATCTTACTATTAGTTGTTTATTTGGCTAAATATGTAAAATTCAAACATGTTTTGGGGAAATTATGTACTGGAGAACTAATTAATTGTACAAGTTGTTTATTTTAGTTTATTCGAGATTTGTAAAATTCAAACAACATTGATGTTTTTTTTTTTTTTTTTTTTTTAACTTTTTAGTTTATTTGAGATTTGTCGGGAAAAAGTGTCATTCCCATGACTTTTTTTTTAACATTTTTCCAACGGTATTCCAATATGCCATCAGAAAAAGATAACCTTTCCCAACGTCAAAATAGGTTGCCATTAGGATAAGATATTTTCATACAACTCTTATCCTTCTGCCGACCCTAATAGAGGGTCATCGGCAAAAAACCTCTCTACTTGTTCCATCACAAAATCTTTTATTCCCGACGATGGGTTTTTTTTCATCAGGAGAAGTTTTCCTGACGAGGCTTTCCGACGATGAAAAATGCATCGGAAAATCCTTTCCCGACACTTTTTTTAGTTTTCTCAACGATTTTGACCGTCGAAAAAAAACTAAATTTCGTATAGTGTAATTACCTATTTTTCCTTCAATATCACTGATCCTCTCATGAATAATTTATTTATGATCCAACCATAAATCATGTCTCCTAGTGAGAGGTTGGAGCTCATTGTTTAAGTCGCGAAATTAGCATTTAAAGAAACTACTCACTTACTTTTCCTATAGGAGAATGATTGAATTTCATTTGGATTGATTTTCTAATTGTTAATAAACAATTTTTTATATTTATACGTATTTAAATAATTAGAAAGTCAATCTAAACATACGGGATGCTTTTGAAGTGCCGTCCAATTCACAATTAAGACATAGAGCTTATAGAGCTTTTGTCCAATTCACACATCAAGAAATTTTGAACAGTTTTTGAAGTGCCGTATCAAAGACATAATTGTATGGCCGACCTATAAAGTGGACAAATAATGGTCGTAATCGACACACAAATAAGGCAACAAACATATTGGCTTTACCAAATAACTCATCTATTCACAACTAATTTTAGAAAACAATATATGAACTAAGGAATTGGGATTTTCCTAAAGCCGTGTTGGACTTGGACGCCTATATTGAGAAATCTTCAAGCCATATTAGCACCTCATTTCTCTGTGAATCAAACAACCAAAACAATCAAATATGTTTTTTTTTTTTGAAAATTTTACAAATATAGCAATCAAGCTAAAGTATAAATAGATATAGTACAATGTAACAAAATTTGTAGATATAGCAAAATTTAATTCAAACTCTCGAAGTCTATCAAGAATAGAATCTATTACTAATAAATTTTGCTATATTTGTAATGTTTTAAGTTGTTGCTATACACTTAAATAATTGCAAATATAACACAATTCAAAAGAATTTTCAAATATAGCAAAATTAGTTCTAGCTTTGGAGTCTATCAATAATAGAGTCTATCGCTAATAGATTTTGTTATATTTACAATTATTTTTGTTGTTGTAGATTTAAATATTAGCCTTAAAAATGCTACTCATTGTAATTACCTTATGTTTTGTTCACCATTTAATATATATATATATATATAATGGGAAAGAAAATGTTGTTTTAAAATATAGAAAAATTAATAAAAATATTTATAAATATAAAAAAATTTCACTGTCTATCGACTGAGATAGACCGCAATAGACTATCTATGTCTATCTGTATCATGATAGATACAGATTATAGTCTATCACAGTATGTCACAGTTAGACTATGATATTTTACTATTATTTATAAATATTTTCGATTTTTATCATTTAAAAGAAAAACTTACCATTACAAAGCTCCATGTTGGGTAGGAATTGTTGTACCGTGCAAGCAAAGAGCTATTGTTAATGGGTTTAAGACCATCCTTTTTGAGACTATGCCTCAATTCTTTGGCCTTGTTTTGCACTTCATCTTTCGTGGATTTTCCACTGAATTTCAACACTGCGGCAATGCCTCCTTCGTTCTTTCTCAAGTTCTTAGTTGTGTCCTCTTTACAATTTGCCCAACTGAACAAGAAGTTAATAATATGGCTAATTTAGAATCGTTGTTTGATAATGATCTCATTTTAAAAATTATTTATGCTTTTGAATTTTTTTTACAAATCATTGAATTCTTAATCCATTCTTAAAAATAAAAATCGAGTTTCTCAAAGTTAATAGACGCTGTTGGTTTTTTGTTTTTTAAAATTTGATATATTTTCTCTCAATTTATTACAATAACTTAATTGACAAAAACTAAAACCCATAAATCAAATATTTATCAAATGAGTGGTATATTTTTTTTTTATTTTCAAAACTTAAATTGGTTTCTGAAAACATCGACTGAAAGCGGATAACAAAATAAAGAAATTTATAGCAAAAGTAGTGTTTGTAATTTCGATATTCAAACCTAAAAAAAAAACTTCAAATTAAGGTCTTGTTTGGTAACTTTTAGGTCCGTTTTGGTAACCTTTTGTTTTATTTTTTGAAAAGTAAATCTATGACACTATTTTCACCTCTAAATTCCACTATTATTATTTATTTTTTACCTACGGTTTAAAAAACTAAGCTAAATTTTGAAAACTAAAAAAAAGTAGATGTTAATTGTTTTTATTTTTTGGAATTTGGCTAAGAATTTAACCATTTTACTTAAGAAAGATGCAATAGAAGTAAGGAGAAAACATGCTTAATTTTCTAAAACAAAAAACAAAAAATTGAAAAGTTAACCAAACAGGGCCTTAATATTTTGTTTTGAAAATTAAGCTAATTTCATCTCAATTTCTTACAATTGTTTGTATCTTTCTTGAGCAAAAGAGTTGAATTTTTAACCAAATTCCAAATTTTTAAAAACTACTTTTTTCCTTCTTTTTTTTTTTTTTTTTTTTTTTTTTTTTTAATTTTCAAAACTTGGGTGGGTATTTAAAAACATTAATAAAAAGTAGATAACTAATATAATCAAGAATTTAGAGGTGAAGAAACAACATTTATAGGTTTAATTTTCAAAAATAAAAACCAAATACTTACAACCCCCTTCGATAATCATTTTTTTTTTTTTTTTTTTTTTGAAAATTAAGCATATTTATCCCCAATTTCTTACAATGATTTGTATCTTTCTTAATACAAGAATCAAATTATAAACCAAATTCCAAAAGCAAAAATAAATTTTTAAAAACTACGGTCCCGTTTAGTAACGATGTGGTTTTTGAATTTTAGTTTTTGAAAATTAAACCTACAAACACCTCTTCCACCTCTGGTTTTTGTTGTTTTTTGTTATCTACTTTTTTATCCGTGTTTTTAAAAACCAAGCCAAAATTTAAAAAATAAAAAAAATGTAATCTTTAAAAATTTGTTTTTGTTTTTAGAATATTTGGCTAAGAATTCAACTAGTGTACTTAAGGATGCAAACCATGATAAGAAAATAGAAGAATGTAGGTTTAATTTTCAAAACCTGAAAACCAAAAACAAAATGGTTACTAAACGAAACATTTCTTTGTTTTTAAAATTTGGTTTAATTTTAAAAAATATTGGTACAATCTAAATAACAAAATAAGAAATCTAGAAGTAAGGTGTTTATAATAAATTTAATATCCAAAAATAAAAAACAAAAAACAGATAATTACCACGAAATTGTTATCAAACCAAGTGGAATCTAGCAACTTATTGTGAATGATGGGGGACTCACCTGCCAACGCGATCGAATCTAGCATAAGCACACCCACACAGGTTCTCTCCACTTATTTCTGCCACTATAGATGGCTCATATTTTCTCACCTGATTCAAACATTTACATCCCAGTTATTATCAAAATCTCTTTTTATAATAATTTTGAGTTAAATTATAAATTAATTCTTATCTTTAATTAAGTTTTCAAAGTATCTAATAAATTCTTGACCTATTCACTATTTTCTTTTTAAAAAAATTAATAAACACATTATTTGCACGAGATTTCAAGAGAAATTTGTTTCGTGAACTTGAACTTTGTATTTGTATTAATTTTGTGGAAAGTGAGTACAATATCTAATACATAATATTTTGATGTTTTCAAAATAAACTATAATCTTTAAGCTGATTGATCTTCTTGAATGATCGATCTTTAGGTTTGTTGATCTTCTTGAATAATCAGCCTTTGGGCTTGTTGATCTTCTTGGATGATCCGCCTTTAGGCTTGATGATCTTCTTGGATGATAGACCTTTAGATTTATTGATCTTCTTGGATAATCAGCATTTGGACTTAGTGATCTTCTTAAACGATTGACCTTTTCATCCAAAATGTGTCAAGGCTGCTGGTGGTGCCATGGATGGATGGTGGAGAGCTCTCTTTCGAGTTCTATCTCTGACGCAACTTCGATCGTCATTCGGAAGGGGCTGTGGCGGTGAAGAATCCTCAAAGAGTGTCTTACTCATGCTCTCATCTGTGATCACAAGAATCTACCTTAAGGTAGAAACTCGGATGGTTTGAAGTGAAGATCCAAGGCTCTATTTATAGAGCTCAAACGCTGACAAGTCTGATGCCCTATTCTTCGTTGCTGCCTCTGTCGCGGTATGGGGAATGTCAGCATCACTTTATCTTGTTGATACTCCCAAAGTATGCGTTCATGCTTGTTTCTCCTATAGTGTTAACGCATTCCACCTACCTTGTGATCAGTCTTCTATCACGATTATCACTCTATGGGTGCAGCATTCCATGCGACGAGCTAGTCTATATGACGATCAATGCATGCGGTCAGTTTTGTGGCGATTTGGGACCGACGCATGCGATCAATTCTTGCAATATCTGCAAAAATAGATACTTTGATGCGGAATAACGCATGATATAGGGTTAGTGAGGATTTTTTGGTGCTGGTCGACACAAGCTTACTTTTCCACATGAATTCTTGATATTATTAACGCATATTCTGCTTATTAGCCTTCATAATTTAAATAAAAGGCTACAGTAGCTTGTATTTTTACAAGCTATCAGAAGACTGCGCTGATCCTCCATACTGAGGCCTTATGAAGTTTGTTAACATATCTTGCAGCTGTTGAACTGACAGGACGACGACAGAGGTAAATTGTTGCGACTGGTCTTCCTGTAAAACAGACTTTCCTTTGTCATTGACTTTTGTAGCTGGAGATTGACTCGACTCAGCAGTATCTCGAGCCTGTATCTGATCTTTTAAAGCAGCGATTTCATGATCTCGATCCTCCACAACCCTCATTAGAAGATTTATCTTTCTTTCCATCTCTACTATGGTTGACTTAGTCGTTACATCATCCATCATGACCGACACTATGTCAAGTTATGATTTTTCCTTTGATTGGTCAGAAGCAGAGACAGAGTTGTCAAACAAGGGATTTTCTATCATGATGGTCTCGCCTTTAGAAGATTCCATTAGCTACTCCCAGATTTTCTTTGCAAAGACAAAATCTTATTCTTGCTTCTGCATGCTCTCCTTTGAATGGTTGCAGGTGACAAGTCCTGTGTAGGTGTTGTTTGCGACAGTTGCTTTGGATGCAACTTTCTTTAGTGCCATTAGTTTACTTGAATGTTGAGAGAGAGATGAGAGGTAGAGATGTCCTATTGGACATGCCAATTTGTTCGCATGAGATTTCAAGAGAAATTTGTTTTGTGGAGCTTGAACTTTGTATTTGTATTAATTTCATGGAAAGTGAGTACAATCTCTAATACACAATATTTTGATGCTTTCAAAATAAACTATAATCTTTAAGTTAGTTGATTTTCTTGAATGATCGGCCTTTGGGCTTGTTGATCTTCTTGGATGATCGGCCTTTGGGCTTGTTGATCTTCTTGAATGATTAGTGCTCGCACGAGGCTTTCGGAGAAATTTGTTTCGTGGAGTTAAATTTGAGTTGATGTTTATGTTGATATTGATTTGATGTGATGTGGTTCGATGTCTAGTACTTGATCCTCTGATTCTCTCTTGGTTGAATACGTATGCTTGATGTATAGAAGCGGGGCGTGTGGATGTTCTTGAGCTTTGAGTCTTGGAAGAATGCTTATATCTTCAAAGGACTTCAGTCTTCAAGTGTGGTCAGAATGCTTATATCTTCAAAGTACTTCAGTCTTCAGAATGTTTGTATCTTCCAAGGACTTCAGTCTTCAAGCATGGTCAAAATGATACAAAGGACTTCAGTCTTCAGAATGCTTGTATCTTGACTTCAGTTCTCAGAATGCTTGTATCTTCAAAAGACTTCAGTCTTCAAGCGTGGTCAGCTTCAGGTGTCAATGAGTCTTCTGATTGTAGAAAATTCCCTCTAAGTTCTCTTAGAATTGCTGACATCCACAAATGAGGAAAGTTGGGCTTCATGGGCTTAAGCTTGTTTGGTCCATGGACTTGGGCCCTAGGCCCAACTAATTGGATTTGGGCCTTATTTGACATTTAGATCAAATTAAGCCTATTTTTGGGCTCAATTGGACATTTAACCCAAATAATAATATCAAATTGGGTCAAATTAATCTTATCTTATTCAACGGTCATGATAAAACTATGTGACGTCATCGAAATTTGTCTTCAACTTCAATTTGGGACACATGTCACCTCCTAGTTGGTCCCAAATTTGATGATTTGGAATTTCGTCATTAATTTAGTGAATGGCGTGGCAGTTTGTAATTGGTCCAAAATTTCTTGTTCAACACACATAATTAAAATCTTATATAAAATTTAATTTTTATATCCAATAGGCTAATTAATTTTTGTAAGAAAATTTTATATCTATGACCAATTAATAGTTAATGAATCTATTAATAATGGTTTATTGCATGTTTGCCAAAAGAGTAAGAGTTGAGAGAAGTGAAGTTAACTCCACTCTTTATTTAGTTCAAGGAGCTCTTAAACTCGTTGGGATTCTGTGACATAAAAGCATCAATTTATGACTTATAAATGCCTTACATCGTGGCCTCCACGACTAAACAATAATTTCACTTCTTACTCTCAAACACCGTATTGTCTAGTAATTTGTTAGAGACAAACTTAAAGTTCATGAGCTAAACTTGTAATTTAATCACGTATTTTTATTAATTTTTTTCACTACAAGCTCCACAACTAAATAACTTCATTCCTTGCTTTCAAACATCTCACTATCATTACGATACATCTAAAATTCTTGTAATGATAGGCAAAACTAAAACAATAAATGAGGATATAGTATCAAATGTACTAACATTTTTAAACTCATCAAACTCTGAATGGAAGAAACAAATTATATACAAATGGTAGACAGTATAGTCAGAACAAACGAACCTCATAATTTGCAGTCCTTTTCAATATCTGATATTTAGGCGATTCCAATTCTGGAGTCTCATAAAAACGAATCTGAAGATAGAAACAATATATTAAAATTTTATCTTATGAATGATTTTCACCAACTATATATATATGTTGATGAGAATAGGTATATATAAATAACCTGTTTAAATACATCCCAGAGGCCTTCTATAGAAAAGTAGTCATTATTTTGTACTGAATCCCAAAGATCCTACAAAAATATATATATATATATATATATAAATAAAAAATAGGATGAGATGGATTAGTAATAATAGAGATTATGATCAAAATAATTAAGGAGGATTATTGTTAATTACCACATGACTACAAAACTTGCCAGTGTGTGGATTAATACCCATAATGGAAGTTCCTGTCACAACAAATTCTGGTTTCCATGGTAGAACCATAAACTTCATTACTGCAGTCCATCTTGTAGTTATCTCATATGGTCCAGTCTACAAGATTAACTCTCAATCAATTACAAATTCTAATTATTGCTTCTTTATTACCTCAAATATAATATTTTAATATGATGTTTATTTCTTCGCTTAAATTTTTGGATTATTTCATTAGTGATCATAATAAGATGTTGTGTTGAACGTCCTTGTAAATGTCGTTGTTAGAATTATTTGACCATGCTTATCCACAAAAATTGGATCAAGATGAAATTTGTCTACTTTCTCAAAACAAATAAAGTTGGGTCAACAACCTAATTGTCCAATATAGCTTCTCATAAATTTTTTCTTCTCAATCTCGAATAATATAGATATATATAATATTCGGATTGAATGACAAAATGATGAGTACAAAACACCTTTTCGAACAATTAATCAAACTCAAAATATTAAGAAATATACTCTAATATAATTTTTTAGATATAACAAATTTAAATTCACCCATAGATTTTACTACATTTGCAATTTTTTGAAAAGGTTGTTATATACTTAATTATCAACCTTAGAAATATTATCCATTATAATTACTATTAAGTTTTGTAACATTTTCTAAAATTTTTTTAAAATTTTTTTATCTTTCATGTCTCTAAACTCTCCCTTCTCTTAGCGACACTCTCTTCTCATGTCTTCTTCCTAATTTAACAACTAGTACAATGCACCCAGATGCACAATATAATAGTGTCGGTATAAATAACATATTTACTTCATCCATAAATAAACTTGAGTCTTTGAGTCTATTTGACGATTTAAAATGGTATTTGAATTGTTATAAATGTTATTTACTCTAAATTTGATATTAACTATAATTCACTTCAATTTACTCTAAATTTGGTTTAATGATATTGATATGTTTGGTTTTTAAAAGTCGAAGGTTTAATCCCTCAATCCGGAGTTATGATTAAACAAAAAAGAAGAAGAGAAATGATGGAACCTTTTTGACCCAATGCAAGATCATCTTCGGCCTGAAGAAGTGTTGCAAGAGGGCAATATTTAGCAAATATCCCGTAATGTTATCGTACTTAGTAATTGGATCTCGAAATCTCATTTCTTCATCGTAAGCCGTCCGATCAATCCCCTGTTCATCGAACACGTGGTGGAGATCTTCGTATAAGAATTCCACCAATCGCTCAACGTCCACCGTCGATTTCGGTGGCCTTTGATGATCTCCCATTTTTGATCTAACACCCCAATTTTGGTTGTGACTGTGAGGCTTATTAGCTGCTGCTGCGGCGGCTATGGTTCTGGCCGTTGGTCCGCTGGATTTCCTTGGCAGGAAACCAAAACCAACGGCTGGAATTGAGAGAGCTTGGGTAGGAGCCATTGGAATTGAATGAAGCCTAAATTTCTAAGAATATGGGAATTAAATGCAATATTATGAACGTCTATTAATATATATATTATGATTATTAATATCAAAATTTGAAATCGACAAAGGAATTTGGACAGGCTCTTTCTAATATGCCATTCATTTTAGATGGCTTTACGGGTAAAGTAAGACAGACGCACGTAATATTCATGAATCACATTCTCTTCATTTTTCATTTTTTCATTTTTTTTCTTTTTTTCTTTTAATTTCATTATTTGTTTCAATTCCCCTAAAATGGTAGGGAATTCGATTCACTAATTTTCTTCTTATCACTTGTGATAACAAGAGGTTTTATTTTAAAATTAGTCGGCCATGAAAAAAGTATGTACTATATCTCACAAACACCGTAAGATTTCTTGATTTTAAATTGTTGGATCCTCAACATGAACCCTTAAGACAATGTCTTTTTGAATTTGATCAAATCTTAACTTTTTAGACACAATATCCATTTTGGCTTTACGTACCATGCTAAATCTGTTAGGGTGTCCAGCCCACTTGTTGCACAAGCAAGACTTTATTTTCTTTTAAACTTGAGTTTTGTGAGTCCAAAATGTTGGGTTATATGTTTAGCCCATTGGGACTAATTTTGGGTTGGTCCATCTTGAAAGTTGTAGGTTTACTATAAGAAATTTGGGCTTTGATGTCGGTTGAAAAAACTAAAAACAGATGTACAATGTCGATATCTTAAAAAAAAAAACAGATCTTTAAAGTCGGTTTTAAACCGACATTGTAGGCATACCTACGATGTCAACCAACAATTTAGGTGACCCTCTCTTTTAAATCTCAAATAATTTTTTAATCTTATTTTTTGTTCCCTCCCTCTTCCATTTTCATTTCCCTCTCAATTTTCATTTTTAGTCAAATTAGGGTTACAAAATAAAAAGAAAAAAGAAGGAAAAAGAGAGGGTGCATTTTCATCTCGATCTCTCTCGTCTCTCATCTCCTTCTGTATGAGTCACACCACCAGTAACCCACACCATCTCACCTGTAGAGTTCCAGCCACCGTCCATTATCGATCTTACCTCCATCGCCGACTGTAAGATCTCACCATCGATTACGTTCTGCCAGCCGCTGATCGCCCACGTCCATCCACGTCGGTCCAACACATCACTTGTTCATTCGTCGATCCGAGCTGCTGGTTGTTGTTCATCCGTGCCAATCTAGCGGCATCGCTCGTCTTATTTGACGCCAGCCATTTGTCTCCACTGCTGCGAAGGGATCAAATCCCAAGCGAAAATGTGTGATCTCCTTGCAATTTTATTTTCAATTTTACATAAACAAAATACGGTATAAAAATAATAACATAATAAATAAACAATCAACATTAGCATACATTTAAGAGAAGAGAGGGAAAAGCTAAACCTTACTTCTGTAGATTATCAAATTCTTCACAATTCCCTCTGCGTCTTCTCCGGAACATCTCTTCAATGATCAAGAAACACCACGTAAGTGAGACCTTGTTATTCTCTACGATCCCAAGAATTGGATGTATGGTCTACAAGACTAGGAGAGGAAGAAGAAGTAGTAGAGAAAAGAAGAGAGATTACTAGGATTCAGAATTCTCAATTCAACTGTGTCACAAACATAGGCCATGAAGACCTATTTATAGAGAGGAAGGGTGACCCCCTTCTTCTAGTCTTTCATATTCCTACTCTAGATCTAGTTTAATTAAATAATTTTTATTTAATTAATTAGTCCAATAATTAAACAACCATATATATTAAATCTAATTTAATATATATAATTAATTAATAAATAAATAAACATCACATGTTTATTTATCTCTACTTCTAAAAAATTAATTAATTAATTAATTAACCATTAATTAATCAATTAAACAACTATATTAAATCATATTTAACATAGAATTAATCAACATATAATTATCACATAATATGTATACATCTCTTTATTATTTGAATCTTATTCAAATATTTTTCTCTCTTTTTTATAGATCACATCTATAATTAAACATATTATATTAATCTAATTAATATGCAATTGATTTGAACAATTTAAATCATTCTTATTATATATCCTTTAGTGAGTTAACAAGGGGACCTATAGATTAGAAGTTCTAATGATATAAGATTAATTAATTAAACTCTTTAATTAGATTAATCAATTTTCATTAACTATCGGTCACTCCACTAAAGATCGATAGTTGCACTCTTCGCATTGTAGATTTATTTCTGTGTCCACAAATATAACCAATCAACAGTTAGTCGACCTTTCACAAATTGCTCATAACTATAGTTGGATAAAAAATATCGTTCTACCCATGTATTTACATATAACTTCTTAAATACTACTGATCCCTCTAATGAACAAACAGTTTGTAGTCCAACTATAAACTAACACCTTTCGAGCCAGTGAGAGGTTGAGACCTCAATCTTTAAGACCCAAAATCAGCTATTAAGGGAGCAATATATCTACTTTTCCTAAGGTCAGGAAAGGAGTGAATTCCATCTTGTGTAGTTGTGTTTCCAGCTCCCTACTCGAACAAGTCCCCAAAATGGTAGGCTTGTTGAGTTGGCTAACAAGGTCACTCTCACCCATACAAATCAAAGGATTGCCCTCATAGACAAGAGTTCACAACTCACTTAGGATTAAGGTCAAGTGACCTATGGTTATTATGGTGAAATGTAAGTCTCTTCTAGCAATGATGTTATATAGAGAGACTGTTCATTTCGTAGTCCGATCTTATATAGACTCTTTGTATAGAATACCCCCACTCACAACACATGAACGATGAGGATCATATCATTTGTAGCACATTACAACAATGTAACATTTACAAAGTAGGTCGTATTCGTAGTATCACCAGGATAAGGTACCCAATTTATCCATCTACTATAGACCGTTTAGATTATCACTTAAACGTGATCCGCCTGTATGTTTCCACGTACATGTTTAAGAATATAACTTTAGCTCTTAGTTCATTGGATTGATTTAAGGCAGTATAAACATTAATAAAATACCTCTTATTTTATTAGATATATAATTTGTCTTTATAAACTATAAGATACTCTCGATTTAGGACATTAACTCCAACAAAAAGATCGTTTCACCATCTTGCGTTGGTACTATCTAATCCCTACGTTCGACACTAGGCTTGTTAGAAAACTTGGGCTAGATTTATACTTGGATCTAACTCAAGAAAACTTGTATGCAACTAGTGCTTTGCATGAAATATTAATCTCTATCACCTAATGCATTGTCTCAAAATAAGATAGAAAACATCACAAGCGCAAAAAAATAGCAACAAGTTTTTGGCGTTGTTACTGAGAATTAGGCAACATAGCTAACAGTGATTTAGTTTATTGAATCTTTCTTGAAGGACTCTCAATCAATGAAGTATTACAAGCTGAGCCTATGCTTGTAAACGTTTTATGAGCACAAAAGACACTTTTGAGCCCAAATACGAACCTGAGATCGAAAGAACCTTCCATCAAAGAATCAGAGCTAATAGAAGGCAGAGGCAAAGGCAAAGGCAGAAACGAATGGCTGACGATTAGAAGAACCAAAACATGGCTCAAACACTTTGCAAATATCATCAATAATCCCATTTTGATGGCGAATAATAGCACGCGGCCGATGTGTGAATATGTTTCATCTATTCTATATGACTTCGTACCTGGGATTATGTATCCAACCCTAGTGGGATGAGATTTCATAAAATCTGTAATGTTACAGATGTTACAAACTGCAGGGCAGTTTGGTGGAATGCGCGAGGAGGATCCTCACACACACTTAAAGCGTTTCTTGGAGACATGTAACTCATTTGTGATTCTTGGAATCACACCTGAAGCCATATTACTGTCTTTGTTTCCTTATTCACTGAGAGATGACACGAAGCAATGGCTGAGCTCTTTCAAACCTAGCGATGTAACTACTTTGGGAAAAGATAGTAGAAAAATTCATGTAAAAGTTTTTCCCTCCAACTGTCAACGCAAGGCGTCGAAGGGAAATCATGAACTTCGAACAGAGAGATTCTAAAACCTTAAGTGATGTGTGGGAGAGATTTAAATGGTTAGTCAAGAATTGTTCGAACCATGGGCTACCTTTCACGTTCAAATGGAAACGTTCTACACTAGCCTGAATAAACATTCCCAGATGGCAGCAGACTCAGCCGTTGTAGGAAGGATCATGATTAAATCTTATGATGAAGCTAAGGAGATTCTAGATCAAATAGCCAAACATAACATGGAGTGGGAAGATGAGTCATAATTAGAGGATAGGCGTCGAAGAGTGATAACGGGTAGAAATGCACGTTATCATAGTGCTAAGTTCTTAAATAATGTTGGATTGCGTTGATGAAATATGTTAATTTGCGTCCATTAAGCATCGATTTCATAATATTGCGGTCGCATGTGTTCAACGCATTAGAACAGTTGATTTTTGTATTTTTGTGCAAAATATGCGTTAATGCAATGCAAGAATTGCCATCATTGGAAATCTTTGGTCGAGCGCAACTTCACCGCAAGGCCTTGCGATGATTTTGTTCGCAAACATTCGCCCGAGAAGAATCGTCGCAACTTGGTCAGCGCAACATGGTGGGCGCATCTAGGTGAAAGGCTAATTAAGCGCGATGGGATAGAAAGCTGATGACAGTCAAATCTGAATTAAGTTGACAGCCAATAACGGTGATGACAATTATTCGGCGCATCAATCAGGAATTAAAGTCGTCCCATCTGTACAACCATGAGAGAGAAGCTGCCTTTCACCATGGATGCTCTATAAATACCAATGGCATTCTTCAGAAAAGGGGTTGACGAATTAACCAGTTCACGAGTTCAGCTATTCTTTGTTCCACAAGTTCATAGTTTTTCTTTCATTTTAAGGCGGAGCAAGAGAAGAGTGGTGACGCCGGAGATCGCTCAGGACAACTGGAGAGAGAACCTTGGGGCGAAGAAGAAAAGAGCGGGCCGACTCTCGCGAGAATAAGATTATTTTTTGAGCACGAGTAGAAATCAGTGTAAAAGCCTGGGTAGTAAGAGATTGCTTCTAGGCTCTTTATTCTATACTTACATTGTTATTTTGTATTTTATCTTCATATTTATACAATGGAACTTCTATTTCTATATCTGTTCACTCTCTTAGCACGCATGTGTAGCTAAACTAGTCGAATGGGTTGAGGAAAACTAAGTTAACATGACCTAGGAAGTTTATTGCTTGCGATTGTCTTGATTTATGTTATGCCAAATACCCTTTAGAGCTACTCGAGAGAGAGTCTAAAGAAAGAACCTAATGACTCGAGAGTACTAGGTTAGAATCTGGACTCGAGAGAGCAAGATTAGAACTGCATAAATAAGAGATAGGGACTTAGAGATAAGCTCTGTTTGTCAACTTGCATTGCATGCATTCTAGATATGGGAATGATATTATGTGGTCGCCTTATTTGTATGTGTGTCATTTCGTCATCGCATAAATAAGAATAGAGGCTTATGTGTAGGTTCTATAGACTTAGCGCATATATCGCATGCGTTCTAACCTTAGAAGCCATGGCATTCGCACCGAGAGGTGGTTTACTATTGTATGCATGTTGCATGATCACATAGCATGAACGCATCCTAGGAAGTGTTAGCCGAAACTTTTCTGAACCCGTTCACCGCATACTCATCGCATCTTCCATTTACCAACTCTTTTCAAACACCGCCGCATTTATTTATTTTTCATCAACGCAAACAACAAACCCAATAATTTATTTATTTATCCAGTTACCGCAAAGTTCTTCACAAAAATTACCAACGCAATCTGTTTTCACAAGTCCCTGTGTTCGACCCTGGACTTACTAGGAAACTCAGAGGAATTTATACTTGGATTCCGCTGGGGAAACTTAAGTGCACAACGTAATTTCATCAACGCATATCATCCATATTTCCACTTCATAAATCAAACATCAAAGAGCAAGAATGATAGATAATGACGCAGTAAGCAACTTAGCAAAGTAAGCGGATGCCATGACGAACATGTTGAATAACTTAACCGTTAACAACGCAACTCAAATGTAGAATGTGCATCAGATAGATGCGTTGGGACGACCCATGATTAGCTGTGTGGGTCACAGCGAGCCACATTCCTCTAATGTCTACCCTCAAAATCCACAATCCGTCTATTTTGTGAAGAACAACCGCTTCCCCAGCACATATAACCCAGGATAGAGAAACCATCCTAATTTCTCTTATGGATGCCATTAGCAAAATCAAGAGCATTCTAGCATGAAACAGTAGTAGAGGCAGGGACCCCACCGGGATTTCAACACACTCAGCAACAACCACCGCAACAATCTCACAATAGAGGTACAAATATATCGAGTTCTTCTTCTCCGCTTGAGGCTCTGTTGAAGGATTACATAGTTTTTAATGATGCGTTATTGAAGAGTCAAACATCAACCATTAGAAACTTGGAGTTGTAGATAGGTCAGATTGCTAATGAGTTAAAAATTCGACTGCAAAGAATCTTACCAAGTAGCATTAAAGCTCTCAAACAACACGACAATGGAAATGAGCAGTTAAGAGGTGACACTGTGAAGTGGTAGACCTCTGACAAAGGCTAAGAGAAGAACAAAGAGAAGATAACCGCCCTGATCCAATAATGAATACAGTTGAACAACCATCTGATAGAACCAACACATCTGAGAAGACCTGAGTAGAGAGAGCACCTGGCTCTACAAACCATTATCCAGCGAGTACCTCAAATGTAGGGGGAATATCTGATGCACGCCCAATTGCGTCCTTCCCTCGACGCTTATGGAATAAGAATGTTGAAAAATAATTCAAGCGTTTTCTTGATGTTCCTAAGCATCAATATTCTACTGGTGGAAGCGTTGGAGCATATGCCCAGTCATGTTAAGTTTTTAAAAAATATTTTGTCAAAGAAAAGGAAAATAAATGAAGCTAAAATTGTGGCATTAACTTAAGAATGCAATGTGTTATTCAAAAGAAGTATCCTTGATAAACAAAGTGATCCTGGTAGCTTTACCATCCTCTATTCAATGGAGGGATCGACGTGGGGCATTCGTAATGCAATTTAGGCTCGACTATCAATTTGATGCCCCTATCAATTTTCAAGAAGCTGGGAATTGGTGAAGCCAGTCTAACCACAATAATGCTTTAGCTGGCCGATAGATCCATTACTTATCCAGAAGAGAAATTTGAAGATGTACTCGTAAAGGTTGATAAATTCATCTTTCTAGTGAACTTCATAATCCTAGATTATGAAGCAGACAAGGATATCCCATCATTCTTGGGTATCCCTTTTTGTTCACTGGAAAAGTTCTTATCGACGTACATCAAGGGGAATTTACTATGCAAGTGGATGATCAAGAGGTCAAGTTCAATGTCTTCAACGCATTGAAGTTCTTAGATGAGTTAGAAATGTGCCAGTCAATCGACACTGTTGAATTGCTTGAAGAAGTGGAAAGCCAGGAAAAGTAGGAACCGGAATGCGATGTCCATGCGATAGTACAAAGAAGTTCAAACCATTCTATTTGAACGAGTGGCAATCAATGTCAACACCTCCTTCTCTCGAGGAATCATCAACAGTTGAGCTTAAACCACCCCTTGATCATTTAAAATATGATATTCTTGGAAATAATGATATTTTACCTGTTATCATCTTATCAAGATTCTCTCATACTAACGAAGAACTTCTGTTGTAGATACTTAAGAAGCATATAAGAGCCATAAAATGTACGTTTGCTGATATTTGAGGAATCGATTCATCATACTGTATGCATAAAATAAGATTGGAAGAAGGAAAGATCAGATCTGTTAAGCCCCCACGTAGGCTCAACCCTATTATGAAGGAAGTGGTAAAGAAATAAATTATTAAGTGGCTCAACACAGGGGTCATTCACCCCCTCTCTGACAGTAGTTGGGTGAGCCTAATTCAATGCGTGCCAAAGAAAGAAGGCACCATTATAGTCACTAACAATAATAACAAGTTGATTCCATCTAGGAAAGTCACTAAGTGGCATATTTGCATGGACTATAGAAAGCTGAATATAGCGACCAAGAAAGAGAACTTTTCACTTTCTTTCATTGATCAAATGTTAGATAGAATCGCTAGAAAAGAGTTCTATTTTTTCTTAGATGACTATTCTGGTTATAATCAAATTTTAATTTCTCTAGAAGATCAAGACAAGAGTACTTTCACTTTGTTGGGTTGTACTTCCTAAAACTCGCAGTTTGTAATTGAAGGATCCACATTAAAGGGACCCTTGGGCGGAAGTGGATCTCCCAAATCCCAGTTCTTTACAGAATCACAATTTTTACAGAGAAGAGGAAAAATTGTGCATTTAAATGACAAATATACAACATGCTATAAAAATAAAAAAAAGTTTAGGGTTTCATAAACCCTTACCTTAGAAGATGAACTTCGATGAATCCTTCGAACAACACCACGAACGCTGACCTCAGTATCTTCATGTAGAGAACCAGAAGGAGTGAGTGCTCTGACTATTTTGAAGGTTTGTGTTGGGATTGATGCCTTAAATCTCGTAGGGTCCTATAGTTTGTAAACCTTGTATGAACAAACTTGTATGTGATTAATAATATTTGATACTTTATTCACTTTGTCTATAAAATATATGACATTTTAGTTGCATTAACCATAAACAAGTAAACTAACATCCAAGGTTATCATTGTAACTTAAACATGTATGTGGAAACATACAAAGGGATCATGTTTAAGTGATATCTTAAATGGTCTGTAGTATATGGATAAGGTTGGGTATCTTATCCTGATGACACTACGAGTATGGCCTGCTTTGTAGATGTTATAAATGTTGTAAAGTGCTACAAATGATCTGATCCTGATCATTCATGTATTAGACATACGAGAAACGATATTCTATACAAAGGAGTTTGTATAAGATTGGACCACAAAATGCTTAGTCTCATTATATAACTGATAATGGCCAGAAATGCATGTGATTTTAGTGCTAAGTTATTAAACAATGCAGGTTTGCGTTGATAAAAATATATAAGATTACGTCCAAAAAGCATTAAGTTCATAATATTGTGGTTGCATGTGTCCATCGCCTGAAAACAGTTAACTTAGGTATTTTTGTGCAGAATCTTCGTTGATGCAAGGCGGAAAATGTGATCTAAAGAAATCAACGGCCGAGCGCATCAAAAGATTGCGTTACTGCAAGGTTATGCGATTATTTGCACTCGCAAATATCTGCTCAAGAAGGTTGCTGCATAGAGCCGGCGCAACTTTGGTGGGCGCATCTAGGTGAAAAGCGTAATAAATCACGATAGGACAGAAAGCTGATGACGGTTGATTCCGAATTAAGTTGACAAGCCGTTAACAAACTACTGTAGCAACTACACTCAACTTTTCGATGACAAATATTCGGCGCATCAGACAGAAAATTAATGTCATCCCATCAGTGCAATCATACGAGAGAAGAAGTATTTCACCCCGAAGCTCTATAAATACCAGAGGCCACCTTCAGTAAAGGAGTTCGCTCAGTTAGAGATTTTTCCCCTTACTTAGAAGTAACCTTGTTCTTAGTTTTTCTTTTATTTAGAAGGCGGAAGCGAGGGAAGTGAGATTGTACCAAGAGATCGTTCCGGTGAACTTGGAAGAGTGTCGGAAGCATCAAGATCAGAGAGAGGGCCAACTCCTACGGAAGCAGTAACATCTTTTGAGCAGAATAGAGTTAATAGTGTAAAAGCCTTGGGAAGCAAGGAATTGCTACCATGCTCTCTATCCTTATCTTCCATTATCATTTTGTACTTTGAACTTATCTATAGAAATGGAATTTACTTCTTTATATTTGTTCACTCTCTGTTTATTATGCATGAGTAGCTAAATCCATCGAATGAGTTGAGAAACAATTAGCTAGCATAACTGGGGATCTTCATTCTATGCGATTATCTTGTATTATGTATGCATCATTCGTCCATTAGAGATACTCGGGAGGGTAGTCCAAGGATAGAATCTAGGCTTGAAAAATTCAGGTTAGAATCTAGGCTCGAGTGAGTCAGATTAGAAATGGATAATCAGGAGATAGAAGCTTAGGAACAAGCATTATTTGCTATTAACGCATCACATGCATCCTAGAGATAGGTTATAATTGTATGCGGTCACCTTGTCTTTGTGTGCATCTTGCACCATCGCATAGGCAAGAAGTAGAGACTTAGGAATAAGCTCTATGGACATTATTGCATTCATCGTATGCGTCCTAGAATTAGAAATTACCGCATTTGCATTGGAAAATGATTTGTTGTTGCATGAGTGTAGCATGATCGCATAGTTTGAGCGCATTCTCGGGAAACGCTAGCTAAAGACCTTCTTAACCCGTTCCTTCGCATACTTAGTGTATCTGCCGCATAATCAATATTTTCATAAAAATTATTACCGCATATTGTTTTCCTTAGTCTTTGAGTTCGACCCTGGACTTACTAGGAAACTCAGTAGGATTTATACTTGGATTCTGCTGAGAAAACTTGTTGCACAACGCATTTTCCATCACCATAATTCCTTTCATTAATTCACCGCATAAAATAATGCATCAATAACGCCATTCATAATAGAGACTTTCACTTCACTAGGATGACCATAGATAACATGACCTTAATCTTGAGTGAGTTGTGAACTCCTACCTATGAGGGCGGTCCTTTGATTTGTATGGGTGAGAATGGTCGGATCGCCGACTCAACAAGCCTACCATTTTGGGGATTCGTATGATTGGGGAGCTGGGTGAAGGATCTCTTATACAATAGTACCTATGAGCGGAAGTAGATCTTTCCAATTCATTGTGACAGAATTTCCACATATACATTCAATCATACAGATATGCATTCATAACGCTAAATTACTGGCATGCTAAAAGGATAAATAAACAAAAGACCAAGAGAACAAACCAAGTGAAGACTTTCTTCCCTTGAAAATTCTTTCTCTTCGTAAACGAACTCCTTTCGCTAGAACGTTAAACCAGCAAGTAATCATCCAGCAACACCCCAGTCGTCTACACGAACAGCTTCGCACGAACACAAGTAAACGGGGACGACACCACCACTCGGAGCCCTCAGTATTCTCGAAATGAGAATCCAAAGGGTGGGCTTTGATAGAATTAGTAGAAGAGAGGAGGAAAGGCTATCGTGTATTAAGATTAAGCAAGTGGTAGAATGGAAAGACTAACGTATAGTCGGGTGCTTGATCATTTAGAGTGCGGTACACGATCGTGTAGTAAAGCTAGGCAATCGTCTATATGATCGTTTAGTTATGCTCAGGCGCTAAGCGATCATTTAGTGAGCAGTAAGCGGTCGTTTAGTGAACAGCAAGCGATCGTTTAGAAAAACGCGGACGCGGGTATGCAATCGTTTAGTGAACGGTAGGCTATCGTATAGGCTCTCAAACACTATGTGATCAAATTCTTATCGCACTGTGAGCAATTATTCGTGTCTCTTGCAAAAATGAAAACCATTTTCATTTTATTCTTCAGATACTAGAATTGAATTGAACTTCCCACTAACACATGAATGTGAAGAAAATGTCAGACAATTATCTCATAACCGTCCAATTAATAAAATAATAAATATAATCATATTATATTCATAACCTATAGTCTAATATCATATATCAACTATAGTGTTTTCTCCTCTACTTGATATAAATCATATTTATATCCAATTTTCTCCAAAATAATGTATCTCATACATTTCGTCAATCATATTATATATAATTAACTAGTTCAATTATATCATATATAATCGAACTTCCTCTTGTCAATTTGAACATTTCAAATTGACCCAAAAGTTGATTCTCAACTTGTATCTAAGCTACCAAGGGGACATTATGCACCTATGGCTCGAAACTCCAATGGTACGTGAATAGCTGACTAAACTCTTTAGCCAAGAGATCCACCATCCGTTAACTATCAGGAATTCCACTAAAGACCGACAGTTGAACTCTTCTTACCATAGATATATTTCTGTGTCCATCGGATATAACCAATCATGAGTACGATAACCCTTCACAGATGCTCGTAAGTACAGCTGGAACAATTTACCGTTTTTCCCCTGTAGTTACACCTCACTTCTTAAGTACCATCAATCCTTCTAATGAATAATACAACATAGTCCAACTATGTGTGAACACCTTTCGGGCCATGAGAAGGTGTGTGGCGCCATATCGTTCAAGTCTTGGGATCAGCCCTTAAGAGAGCTATCTATCTACTTACCCAGCTTTGAGGAAGGAGTGAATTCCATCTTGTACAGCTGAGTTCCCAACTCCCAAATCAGACGAATCCCCAAAGTGGTAGGTTTGAGTCAGTAGCCTGGCCCCTGATGCATTGTAAATGTGATGCGATTATGGTGTATGTTTGCGGTGATGAGTTATGCGTTGCACATGTAAGTTTTCCTAGTAAAACCCAAGTATAAATCTTACTAGGTTTCCTGGTAAGTCCAAGGTCGAACACAGGGACTACTGAGGTACTATGCGCTAGTAAAATTGATTCCTTTGTGGTGGCAAAAACAAATAAGTTGGTTGGTGTTTTGTTTAAGTAAAATCCTATGCGACGGATTCGAGTAAAGAGTTGATGAAATCGAGAATTACAATGAGTATGCGATGAACAGGTTGAGAAGGGATTTAGCTAACACTTCCTAAGATTACGTTCAAGTTATGCGATCATGCTACACACACACAACAGCGTGTCATCTCTCAATGCAAATGCCATAATTCCTATCTCTAGGACGCATTCGATGTATACGATAATGTCGATAGGACTTATGTCTAAGCCTCTAATCTTGTCTATGCGATTATGAATGATACACACATACACAAGGTGAACACATACTATCATATCCTATTTCTAGGGTACATGCGATGCTTAATAGCAAATAGAACTTATTTCTAAGTTTCTATCTCTTGCTTATGTTGTTCTAATCTGACTTTCTCAAGCCTAGATTCTAATCTGACTCTCTCAAGTCTAGATTCTTTTTTTAGACTACTCTCTCAAGTATCTTTAAAGGGTGAATGACGCATACATAAGACAAGCTGATCGCATAAAGTGAAGATCTTAGGTCATGCTAGCAAAGTACTTCTCAACCCATTTGAAAATTTAGCTACTCATTCGAAATGTGGAGATATTGCACAGATATTGAAATGAGAGTTCCATTTTCTATAAATAAAGTGCAGAATACAAAAAATAATGAAAATTAGGGATAAGAAGCCCGACAACAATGTCTTGCTTCTCATGGCGTTTACACTGTCTTTTCACTCCAACTCTGCCCAGAAGAATATCCTTACTTTTGCAAGTGTCGGCCCTCTCTCCTTTTATAGCTACTTTGTATATGATTTATATTCTATATGGCGAACTTCTCTATTGATGGTGGCCTTCGGTATTTATAGAGCTCAAGGTGAAGAAGCTTCTCTCTAATGATTGCAATGATGGGAGGTCATTAAATCTTCTACTCTGATGCGCCGATTAATGATCACCGAAAAGTTGAATGTACTTGCTACAGTGTGTCGTTAACTAAATTCGGATTTGACCGTCATCAACTTTCCGTCCCATCATGATTTATTAAGCTTTCACCTTGATGCGCCATCTTTATTTGTCCACCTTCTTGAGCGGCTTCTCGTGATCGCATACGATCGCATGACTTTGCGATCGCAATCTTTCAATGCGCACGGACACTTAATTCCTTGGATCACAATTTACTTTGCGCCAACGCATTTTTCCTGCACAAAATGAGTAAATTAGCTGCTTTTATGCGATGGGCGCATTCGATCACAATATTCTCAGTTTAACGCTTTCGGACATGATTTTGTATATTTTTATCGTCGCATTCTCTCATTGTTTTATTATTTGCGCTGTAATAACGTGCATTTCTATCCGTTATCACACCCCCAAATTTAAAACAATGCTTGTCCTCAAGCATAAACTAAAGATTTTCCTTTAGAGAGTCAAGCGCCTTTTCCTTTCCTAGATTTCTTGAGGTGCCTTATTCAAATCTTATGAACCAAAATCGTCTTTATTTCCATCATGGTCTCTTCCTAAAATATTTCTAATACTTAGAGACCGCAAGTTTAACCTTAAAAAAGACTTTACTTGTTTCCAGGACATCGCATGATTTATTTCAAAAAATTTTCAAACTGGGGTGTTTCCAAATGATTTTTATCCTTGCGAGGTTTAGATATTATTTTTGTGACCTTTCACTGATCAAAGTACCTGGCCTTCATTTTGGCTTGCCCCCACGGGTGTCATGCGAGCATCCAACTACGAGCGAGGCACTCTTTTTCAGTCTACACTCATGCCCATTTAGCCGTGGAGTTGCAATCACTTTATTTATACGTTGATCACGATTCCTACCTTTGTTTTGGGTTGCCCCGACGGGTGTCATGCGGACATCCAACTACGAGTAGGCCCCTCAACATTATGATTTATTTATTTTTTATTATTCCAATGTCTAAAAGTAGCAAGGTTGAAAATAAATACCGACACTCCCAAATTTATATGCAGCAATGTCCTCATTGTTGATAGACTGAAATGATTCATGTGATGCCCTTAGGAAGTTTCATAAAAGTCATTTTGAAAGAAAGCTAGTGGACCACTAACTTCTAAAAATATTTCATGAATTGACTGTCCTGAAATTAAGTTGATTCTAGTACATGTGATAAGAAATAAAGGCATGAGTTTCAACATTGAAATCATAATTGGTACGAAAAACATTGCGGTGACTAAATAAAATAATCAAAATTTAATGATTGCACCAAACTAAAGAGGATGCGATGATAAAATTATCAATGTTAAAAATGAGATGCGATAGTGCAAAATTTGGAATAAAAAAGTCAAAGAAAGATACAACCCCAAATTTGCTCTGTTGCCCGCATCATCTATGATCACATACTTCTTTGCGGCGGGTTGATTCTTCGATTGCGATGGGCTAAACGAACTGGCCGCATTTATCGGTTATCGCGTAGTTCCACCGTAATCATTTACTATGATCGTCTAAAAAATGAAGAGGGTAAAAAATACGAAAGACAGAGTTGATAATTTTAAAGAGTAGTGTTTGTACAAAAAAATTAAAGTAAGTTCATGAAATAAAGATATAAAAAAGGATACTTTAAAAAAATTGCGTCCTTGATGAGTTTGTACCGCATATTATCGCAGGGACTGCTCATTTCTTCTTCAGTCAGGAATTCCTCAGGTCCATGGAGGTTTCTCGTGATGCAAGTCTCCTCCGTGATACATATTGACTCTTTGCCCATTGACCTTGAATGCGTTGGTCTCTTCTTCATTGGTTAACTCGACCGCACCAGACAGGAATACCTCTTGATTATAAATGGTTCAGACCAACGTGACTTTAATTTTCTGGGAAAAAGTCGTAGCCGAGAATTGTATAACAAAACCTTCTGTCCAACTTGAAGATTCTTTTCACATAGTCGTTTGTCATGCCAACGTTTTGCGTGTTACTTGTAGATCTTGGCATTTTTATATGCTTGAATTCTCTATTCGTCTAGCTCGAGCAACTGAAGTTTTCTTGCCTCCCCTGCAATCTTTAAATCAAAATTGAGCTTCTTCACTGCCCACAGTACTTTGTGCTCCAATTCAAGCGGTAAGTGGTATGCCTTCCCAAACACCAGCGCATACGAGGACATGCCTATAGGTGTTTTATAGGTGGTTCTATATACCCACAAGGCATCGTCCAGCTTCATGGCCCAATCTTTGCATGAAGGATTCACCACCTTCTCTAGAATCAGTTTGATTTCCCTGTTAGACACTTCGGCCTGGCCGTTTGTCTGTGGATTATATGCGGTGGCGACCTTATGGTGGACATTGTACTTGAGCAGCAACTTGTTGATGACGCCATTGAAAAAGTGGGAGCCTTCATCACTTACTATGGCACTTTGGGTGCCAAAACGAGTGAAGATATTTCTTCGCAAGAATTTGGAGACTATCATCGAGTCCTTTGCGACATACGATACCGCTTCAACCTATTTGGAAACATAATCGACGGCCAACAGAATGTATTGTGACCATTTGATAGTGGAAATGGTCCCATAAAGTCTATGCCCACACGTCGAATAGTTCTAGTTCTAATATAATATTCATTGGCATCGCATTCTTCCATGAAATGTTTCTCGTGAATTGGCACTTGTCACATCTCATAGAATAGTTTCGCACATCCTTGAATAGAGTCGGCCAAAAATACCCACTTTGTAACACTTTTGTTGTTGTACGTTGACCTCCAAAATGTCCACCATACGGTGAGTCATGGCATTGGGACAGTATGTGCTGATAAGCAGTTTCTGGCACACATAGACGCAAGATCTGGTCTAACCCCCTCTTGTAAAGATTTGCCTCGTCCCAATAATAGGATTTACATTCGTGCATAAGCTGCCTCTTTTGGTGGTGTTGGGATAATTTAGGGACACGTTTTATTTTGTTTTGTTTTTATCATTTAAGGACGGATGGGTTTGAACATGAAATCATGCATTAGACATAACTGATGCGTTTTCTCCCATGCGTCTGAGGTCATGTGTCGGAATGATGATGCGTTAATCTTAGCATGCAATGATCACACGTTCCTATCACAAGTTTTCTTACGTTTGCGCCAAGTATAACACAAACGCAAGTTTCTCGGGTAATCTGAGGTCGAACACGGGGACTTGTCACTCAATAATATTTGTGAAGTGATGCATTTGAGGCGATGAATAAGAATAAAAATAAAGCGAAGAAGATTTAAATGTTTTACACACTACTCCTACTCCTAAATAAACAGATTGAGCAATAGAAGACTTACAATAAGAATAAGTAGAGACACAACAACCAATAACGCATAGTAATGTTTACTATCTTAAATCGCCCTAGTAATCCCAGCTCGTTGCACTAACACATCACACCTCTCGGTGGTCAGCCGCATGACTATATCTCTATAGTGCATGTTTGTGTCGAGCATAAGATTGTGCCTATCTCTAGGAACAATACGAACCTTGCTTAGTGCGTTCCATCCCTTACCTTCTCAGACAGTTAGACGCGACTACTTAACTTATAGACAAGTAATGCAGCATCCCATAGATAGACGTTGTCACAGCCTTTCACCAAGCAAAGAGGATTAGCTCACTATAATTGCACAACGCACACCTCTCGGTGGGTTGCTACATGCGTCCTATCTCTAGGCTACACGATTAAGCATGCAATTGACTTTGATAAATAAACGCTGAAGATAAACTATGATAAAGATGAAGATGATGAAGAAGACGGCAATGAAGGAATTAAGATTTGCATTGATCACAAAATATCTTAATATCTCAAGCTAAAATGTAATACAATACAGAGATTAGAAGAGAAGGACTCTACGTCAAGGTTGCCGGTGGTGCTATGGTTGAATGGTGGAGATGTCTCTCTCGAGCTCTATCTCCGACAAATGCTCCGATCGTCACTCGGTCTGGGTTGTGGAGATGAAGAATTCTCACTGGAAATCTCTTTCAAGCTCTCATCTATGATCACAAACTTCTTCCTTGAGGCAGAAGCTCGGATGTCTCAAAATGAAGGTCTCAAGGGCTATTTATAGAATTTGGACGCTGACAACTGTAATGATGAAGGTATGGCTCACTGTTGCTTTTGTCGTGGTATGGGCATTGTCACATCGCCTTATCTTGTTGATACACCCAAGGTATGCGTCCGAGCTGAATTTAGCTGAAGTTATCAACGCGTTCTACCCATCTTGCGATCTTCTATTATGGCTGTTAATCTGTGGCCGCAATCTCTATTTGTTCACCAAATTCTCCATGCGTTGGATGCATGCGATTACTGCAACTTCCATGCGTTGGATGCATGGGGTTGCCGTCTGCGTTCGTCTTTTGTGGTCGCCTGACTTCAGCGCATGCATTTGTCTCTGATTGCTTATTACAAACGCATACGTTTGATTCCTGTGATAGCTACAAAAATAAACACTTTGGCACGGAATAACGCATAATATTGGGTCAGTGAGGTTTTAGGTGCTTATCGACACAAAACTCAATTTTTCAAAATTCTAAGTATTATCACTGTGTTTTCTATCTGTTAGCCTTCATAATTCTAAATAAAAGGCTTATAATAACTGGCATTTCTGCCAGTTATCAGGTGGGCTGTGTAATTTTCCGGAAATTGTTCACAGACCAGATAATTGGCCACATCTGCGTACCATGGTAATCCTTCAATTTTGAACAGCTGCTCATCTGAAAAGGATGCGTTCACTTCCGACTGGTTACGGTCTACTTTCGAATTCTCTAATCTTGATCTGCAACCTGGTTCTCTGTCCCCTTGCGGTCAATGATTTCCATGTTGAAATCTTGGAGGAGGAGAACCCATCGAATTAACTTCGGCTTTGCATCCTTCTTGGTCATTAAATATTTGATTGCCGAGTGGTCGGTGTGAACGATCACTTTAGATCCCAGCAAGTAAGCTCCAAATTTTTCCAGCACAAAGATCACCGCAAGAAGTTCTTTTTCAGTGGTAGTGTAATTTGCTTGGGCAGGGTTCAGTGTTCTACTTACATATGCGATGGGATGTAGCATTGTTCTTCTCTTATGTGTTAGCACTGCCCCATTGCATAACCGTTAGCATTGCACATTAGCTCAAATGGCTTTGTCCAGTCAGGTTTGATCAACACAGGTGCGGTTATTAATGTGTTCTTCAGTATCTTGAATGCATCGAGGCATTATGTATCAAAGTCAAACGTTCTGTCGGCCTCCAGCAACGACTCAATGGTCGAGCAATCTTCGAAAAGTCCTTCACAAAATGACGGTAAAATCTTGCATGTCCCAAGAAACTCCTGAAAGCCTTCACATTTGCTGGAGGTGGAAGCTTTTCAATGGCCTTAATCTTCGCTTTATCCACCTCCAGCCCTTCTTTGGAAACTTTGTGCCCGAGCACAGTACCTTTATTCACCATGAAGTGGCATTTCTCCCAATTCAGCACAAGATTTGTCTCTTCACATCTCCTTAGTATCTTTTCCATGTTGTTCAGACAAACTTCATACGTTTGCCCATAAATCGAGAAGTCGTCCATAAAAATTTCCACTGAATCCTCGAGATACTTAGAGAAGATGGCTATCATGCACCTCTGAAACGTGCTCGGCACGTTGCATAATCCGAACGGCATGCGGCGAAAAGAAAACGTCCCTTATGGGCAGGTGAATGTGGTTTTCTCTTGGTCTTAAAGAGCAATCATTATTTGGTTGTAGCCCATATACCCGTGGAAATGGTCCTTCTCTGTCGCCGCATTGTGTTTGTGGTATTCCATGTGTTATTATTTGGTTCATGTGTTAACATTTCCTACTAGGCGGTCTAGAATTTGATCGAAAAAGGCAAGGGGAAATGGTCCTTCTTCGTCGCCGCATTGAGTTTGTGGTAATCCATGCAGATCCGCCAGTCAGTGACGGTCCTCATTGGTATTAACTCATTATTTTCGTTTGGAACTACCGACATTCCTCCTTTCTTGGGCACGCATTCCATGGGGCTGACCCACGTGCGATCGGTGATTGGGTATATAATGCTTGCATCCAACCATTTAATTATCTTCTTTTTCGTAACCTCCTTCATCGTAAGGTTTAGTCTGCGTTGAGGTTCTATAGACCATTTTTGGTTTTCTTCAAGACGTATCTTGTGCATGCAGTATGTTGGGCTAATTCCTCATGTCTGCTAGCGTCCATCCTATTGCTTTTATGTACTTCTTCAGGATGCTAAGCAGCACATTTTCTTGTTCTTCTTGTAGCGTAGAGGAAATTATCACTGACAAAGTTTCATTTTTCCCTAGGAAAATATACTTCAGATGACTTGGCAGAGTCTTTAGTTCCACGGTAGGTGGTTGTTCCAAGGATCGTTTTTGTGTTTTTCTCTCTTCAGTCAACGTCAATTTTTCTTCTTTGTTTGTTATTTCCATGATCACATTTGTAGGTTACTATGGATGCGGTCGCATCTTCTCTTTCATCTTCATCTTCGGACTCCTCTTCTTCATTACAATTGGGTTCATTGTCGGAATCGGATAAGTCTTCATCTTCCGGATACTTCATGGCTTTAATAATGCCAAACCTGAGCTTCTGTCCATTTACACTCAACGTGATCTTTCCTTTGTACACATTAATTTGAGCGCGACCAGTAGATAAAAATGGTCATCCCAATATGATGGGTACATCTTTGTCCGCTTCGTAGTCGAGAATGATGAAGTCTGTTAGTAAAATAAATTTGTCAATTAAGACCAGAACATCCTTCAACTTTCCCTCTGGGTGAACTAGGGACCTGTCTGCCAGTTGGAGAGTCACCGTCGTGGGCGCCAGCTGCCTTACATTCAACTGTTTGAAAATTGAAAGGGGCATTAGCTTTATATCGGCCCCAAGATCGCAAACCACTTGACTTATATATATCCCACCAATTGAGTAAGGTATTGTGAAACTTTCAGAGTTGATCTTCGGTGGAATTATGGTGTTTGACTTTTGCGTTAACACCACCGTTGCGAACTTTCCTGTGTTTCTTTTCTTTGTCACCATGTCCTTAAAAAACTTATCATATTTTGGCATTTTTTCAATCGCTTCTGTGAAAGGGATGTTGATGTGTAACTGTTTTAACATGTCCATGAAGCGATGATATTGCACTTCATCATTTTTCTTCTTCTTAAGTCTTTGTAGGAATGGTGGCAGTTGTACCTTCACGGTTCCCTATTCCATAGGCTTAGAAGTGGACCCAACTTCTGGTTCCATCGTCTCATTTTTTTCTGGTTCATCCTATGTCAACGGGGTCTTGGATTCCATCGTAACTAGAGTAGTACTTCTTGGCTCCATCTTCTCTTCCGCTATTTTCTTTCCACTTTGCAAAGTTATGACTTGACATTGATCCTTTCCTATGTTCCCCAGGTTGTGAGGGATCAGTTGAACTCGACAATGCCCCTTGCAGTCTATTTTTCAGTTCACCTGCAATCTGTCCTATTTGGATTTTGAGATTGCAGATTGAAGTCGCTTAATTCTGGAGCACCGTCTCTTTTTTTCTATGTACTGCTTTAATAGGCTCTCAAGGGAAAAGGATGGTGGCACTTGCGAAGTGCTAGCTTACGATTGACCATTTGTTCGCAGGAAAAATCCTGGCGGCCCTTCTTTTTGCGCCATGGGTTGATAACTCTGTTGATTATTTTTCCACGTGAAATTGGGGTGGTTTCTCCACCCTGGTTTGTAAGTGTTAGAGAAAGGATTGTTCTTTACGATGTAGAGAAAAGATTGTTCTTTACGATATATACAGATTGCGGGATCCTCAGACATTCTTCCATCGGATGTGCTTCTCCATAAGAGGCATAACTTGTGCTCATCTGATCAATTGCATTAACTTGCCCTCTTTACATTCCTGGGCTATTGATTGCGATGCCCTGTACCAGATTCATCATCGCATTCATTTGATTTTGTAGGGATGCGATGGCCCCATTGTTTGCGTTACCTTCTCGAATTTTAAGTCATTAATCACTTTCCCTCCAATCTTCGTGATTCTTCGAAATATGATCAAGGATATTTTTAGCCTCATCATACGTTTTGCCAAGCAGACCTCCAGCTGCTGCCGCATTGGCAGCCATCTGCGATGCAGGGTTCAAACCGTGATAAAAGATCTCCATCTGCAGACAGTCAGGTAAGCCATTGGGCGGACAATCTCGCACTAATATTTAAAATCTCGCCCAGGCACCACTGAGCAATTCGTCAATTTCCTGTTCAAAATTTGTAATCAACTTCCTCCTTCTTGCGTTCTCGGTAGGGGAGAAGTATTTCTTCATGAACTTCTCTACTACTTGTTCCCATGAGGTTATCTCCCCTGGTTCGAGAGAATAGACCCATTTCCCAGCGAAAATGGGAACAACATTAGTCGAACTTCTTCAGCTGAGATGTTTGGGAACACAAAAGTATTGCAGATTTTGATGAAACTCCGGAGATGGGCGTGCGGATCCTCGCCACGCCTTCCACCAAACTGTCCGGCCGTCTGAATCATCTGCAACTAATCGGCTTCATCTCAAACCTCGATCTGTCTAGAGCTGGCCACATGATTCATGGGGAGAAATCATAGAGTTGGATGACGCATAGTCCCGGATAGGTCTATTGTGGTCGTTCGTCAGGAGAATGGGATTTGCCATCATATTATTCACGTTTGCCGCTCTGTCTTCCAGTTGTTCTGCCATGTTGGGATTTCTCTCTGGTTATTGTCGGCGGTTGTTTCTTCGTCTTCTTCGGAATGTTCTTTCAATCTCTGGGTCATAGTTAAGATCAGAAACGTATCTTTCACTCATACGACACCTGCTTCTTCCCTTACCAAAGAATTGGTAGTACACAGAGGTCGAAAGCTGCAAAAAAAACCAAAAAGTTACTGTTAGCGCAATATAAACTGTCGTAATCCCCGGCAACGCCGCCAAAAATTTGATGCGTCGTAAATGTGATGCGATTATGGTGTATGTTTGTGGTGATGAGTTATGCGTTGCACATGTAAGTTTTCCTAGTAAAACCCAAGTATAAATCTTACTAAGTTTCCTGGTAAGTCCAGGGTCGAACACAGGGACAACTGAGTTACTATACGACAGTAAAATTGATTCCTTTGCGGTGGAAAAAACAAATAAGTTGGTTGGTGTTTTGTTTAAGTAAAAATCCTATGCGACGGATTCGAGTAAAGAGTTGATGAAATCGAGAATTACAATAAGTATGCGATGAACAGGTTTAGAATGGATTTAGTTAACACTTCCTAAGATTGCATTCAAGTTATGCGATCATGCTACACACACACAACAACATGTCATCTCTCAATGCAAATGCCATAATTCCTATCTCTAGGACGCATGCGATGTCTATGACAATGTCGATAAGACTTATTTCTAAGCCTCTATTCTTGTCTATGCGATGATGAATGATACACACATACACAAGGTAACCGCATACTATCATATCCTATTTTTAGGGTGCATGCAATGCGTAATAGCAAACATAACTTATGTCTAAGTTTCTATCTCTTGCTTATGCGGTTCTAATTTGACTTTCTCAAGCCTAGATTCTAATCTGACTCTCTCAAGTCTAGATTCTTTCTTTAGACTACTCTCTCAAGTATCTCTAAAGGGTGAATGACGCATACATAAGACATGATGATCGCATAAAGTGAAGATCTTAGGTCATGCTAGCTAAGTACTTCTCAACCCACTCAGAAATTTAGCTACTCATGCGAAATGTGGAGATATTTCATAGATATTGAAATGAGCGTTCCATTTTCTATAAATAAAGTGCAGAATACAAAACAACAATGGAAAGTAGGGATAAGAAGCCCGACAGCAATGTCTTACTTCCCGTGGCTTTTACACTGTCTTTTCACTCCAACTTTGCCCAGAAGAATATCCTTGCTTTCGCGAGTGTCAGCCCTCTCTCCTTTTATAGTGCTTTTCGGCAGTCTTTCGAGTTGTCCAGGAATGTCCTCTCAGCATCTTCTTCTCTTCGCTCACCTCCGCCTTCTAAGTATAAGAATACTATAGACTAACGGCTATCTACTTTGTATATGATTTATCTTCTGTATGGCGAACTTCGGTATTTATACAGCTCAAGGTGAAGAAGCTTTTCTCTCTAATGTTTGCAATGATGGGAGGTCATTAAATCTTCTGGCCTGATGTGCCAATTAATGGTCACCGAAAATTTGAATGTACTTGCTACAGTGTGTCGTTAACGACTTGTCAACTAAATTCGGATTCGACCTTCATCAGCTTTCTGTCCCATCATGATTTATTAAGTTTTCACCTTGATGCACCGTCTTTATGCGGCCACCTTCTTGAGCAGCTTCTCGTGATCGCATACAATCGCATGACTTTGCGATCGCAATCTTTCAATGCGCGCGGACGCCTAATTCCATGGATCGCAATTTACTTTACGCCAATGCATTTTTTCTGCAAAAAATGAGTAAATTAGTTGCTTTTATGCGATGGGCGCATGCGATCGCAATATTCTCAGTTTAACGCTTTTAGACATGATTTTGTATATTTTTATCGTCGCATTCCTTCATTATTTTACTTATTTTTGCTGTAATAACGTGCATTTCTACCCGTTATCAGCCACTTGCACCCATGCAAATCAATGGACCGCCCTTAATGGCAAGAGTTCCCAACTCACTCAGGATTGAGATCATGTTACCTATGGTCATCCTAGTGCAGTGAAGTCTCTGTCATGAACGGTGTTATATAACGAGACGTTAACACTTTGTGGTCAGGTCTTATATAAACTCTTTGTATAATACGCCCCCGCTCGCATGTCCTTTACACGAATGATTAGGATCATACCATCTATGACAAGTTACAACACTTCATTCCATAAAGCGGGTCGCATCTGTAGCGTTACCAGGATAAGGTTTTCCTCCTATATCCATATACTACAGACCATTTTGGTTATCACTTATGACATGATCTACTTGTATGTCACTACATACATGCTTAAGTTACATAAAGACAACCAAGGATTTTAGTTTATTGGTTTGTGTAAAGCAAATAAAACAACGAAATGAGCAAAATCAAGAAGTAAAGTAAATATCATATATTATACATTACAAGCGTTCGTACAAACTGTTTACAAACTACTAGACACGAGACTTTAGGGCATCAACCCCAATATTGGGAACTCAGCTACACAAGATGGAATTCACTCCTTCCCTGAAGTAGGGGTAAGTAGATAAATTGCTCCCTTAAAAGCTGATTTCGGGTCTTGAACAATGTGGTGTCACACCCTCTCTTGGCCCGATAGGGGTTTAGCCATAGTGGGACTATGATCTTTTGTTCATTAGAGGGATCAGTGGTACTTAAGGAGTTAGATGTAACTACAGGAGAAAAACGGTAATTTAGCCCAACAGTACTTACCACCAATTTGTGAAGGGTCATCGTACTATTGATTGGTTATATCCGATGGACACAAAAATATATCTGTAGTGCGAAGAGTGCAGCTGTCAGTCTTTAGTAGAGTACCCGACAATTAACAGATGCTGGATAATGTGATTAAAGTGTTTAATTAATTATTCACGTACCGTTGGAGCTTCAAGCTACAGGTCCATAAGGTCCCCTTGGTAGCTCAAAAGGATTTAGTTGAGAATCAGTTTTTGGGTTAATTTGAATTGTTCAAATTAATAAGAGGAAATATAATTATATATGATATAATTAAATTGATTCAATTATATATGATATAATTGACATCGTGTATTTGATACATTATTGTTTATTTGGAGAAATAAATATTTGAATGTGATTCAAATATATTTTCTATGAATGATTTATATTAAATGCCATAATATTGAGAAAAAGAACTATAGTTTATAATATATATGATGCAATATTAAAACTGTAGGTTATAAGTATAATAATATAATATGATAAGTTGGTTATCATATTTATTTATATTATTAATTATTTAGATAATTAACCCATTTTTTCTCTCTAACTACCATACTGGGAGGTTAGTTGGTTTTTATGGAAAAATGGAATAAATAAAATATGATTTTATTATTCCAAATCAAAGGCACATGTTTACACAGTGAATCTATATGATAGATTGAGAGAATATACAATATACTCTATTACTCTACACGATTGAAGAACTTCTCTATGCGATAGTGTGTTCTTCCTCAATCGTCTTCCTCCTTAAACTCACAAACTCCCTCCTAACCAAAATAGACAGAGCCCACCACTCTTGGGTTCTCACCTTGAGAATATCGAGGAAACCAAGTGGTTGTATCCTTACCTTTTGGTTCAAGATTTTTTGCTGTTTGGAGTGTTCATGACTGTTCGAGGAGTTCCTGATAGTTCAAGGGATTTATGTGAAAAAGAATTCTTCAAAGGTATAATAACTTGAACCCTTTTTCTAGTTTAAAAGCATGTTGTAATTTTAGTTAAGATGCATAATCTATATGTTTACTGTAAATGTTTGTTTTCAATCGAAATGGGATTTGGACGATCCACTTCCGCTCATGGATCTTGTAAATCGAGTTCCTTCAGTTTGTGGGAAGGAAAGGAATAAGTGAGAGGAAGAGAGAGTTGGAATTTTTTCTTCTCTTTCAAGCGCAGAAAAGTTCTGTGTTTTTTTCACCCTTTTTTTTTCAGGAAGAAGAAGATGAAAAATTAAATTAACTCCCCACACAATACGTGGGTAGAGAGAATAATTGGGAAGGAAGTTATTTCCCTCCCATTAATTCAAATTAATTAAAAAAATTAATTTAAATTAATATAAAATAATTATATATATAATAACTAATTTATATATATATAACTATTGGGGCTGATGCCCTAAAGTCTCGTGTTCTGTAGTTTATAAACAGTTTGTACGAACGCTTGTGATGTGTAATATATGATATTTACTTCACTTCTTGATTTTACTCATTTGGATGTTTTATTTGCTTTAACACAAACCAATAAACTAAAATCCCTTGTTGTCTTTATGTAACTTAAGCATGTATGTGATGACATACAAGTGGATCATGTCTTAAGTGATAACCAAAATGGTCTGTAGTATATGAATATAAGAGGGAAACCTTATCAAGGTTATGGATGCAACCCACTTTGTAGAATGGTTACAAGTGTTGTGACTTGTCATAGATGGTCTGATCCTGATCATTTGTTTAGGGGACATACAAGCGAGGGCGTCCTATACAAAAAGTTTGTATAAGACCTAACCACGAAGTGTTAACGTCTCATTATATAACACCGTTCATGACAGAGACTTCACTTCACTAGGATGATCATAGGAAACATGACCTCAATCCTGAGTGAGTTGGGAACTCCTGCCATTAAGGGCAATCCTTTGATTTGAATGGGTGCGAGTGACCAGGCCGCCGACTCAAACCTACCACTTTGAGGATTCGTCTGATTTGGGAGTTGAGAACTTAGCTACACAAGATGGAATTCACTCCTTCCCCGAAGCAGAGGTAAGTAGATAGAAAGCTCCCTTAAGGGCTGATTCTAGGGCTTGAACAATATGGTGCCACACACTTTCTCATGACCTGAGAGGTGTTCACACATAGTTGGACTATGTTGTATTGTTCATTAGAGGAATCAATGGTACTTAAGGAGTGAGATGTAACTACAGGGGCAAAACGGTAAATTGGTCCAGCAGTACTTACGAGCATCTGTGAAAGATTATCGTACTCATGATTGGTTATATCCGATTGACACAGAAATATATTTGTGGTAAGAAGAGTTTAGCTGTTGGTCTTTAGTGAAATGCCTGGCAGTTAACGGATGGTCGATCTCTTGGCTAAAAGTTTAATCAGCTAATCACGTACCGTTGGAGCTTCGAGTCATAGGTGCATAAGGTCCCTTTGGTAGCTTGGATATAAGTTGAGAATAAGTTTTTGGGTCAGGTTGAAATGTTCAAATTGACAAGAGGGAGTTCGATTATATATGATATGATTGAACTGGTTAACTATATATGATATGATTGACTAAATGTACGAGATACATTATTTTGGAGTAAATTGGATATAAATATGATTCATATCAAGTAGAGGAGAAAAAATTATAGTTGATATATAATATCAAACTATAGGTTATGAATATAATATGATTATATTTATTATTTTATTAATTGGATGGTTATGAGATAATTGGTCGGCGTTTTCTTCGAATTTGTGCGTTAGTGGGAAGTTCAATTCAGTTCTAGTAACTGGAGAATAAAATGAAAATGGTTTTCATTTTTGCAAGAGACACGGATAATTGCTCACGGTGTAATAAACATTTGATCGCATAGTGTTTGAGAGCATATACGATAGCCTATCGTTCACTAAACGATCACACACTCACGCTCGCGCTTTCCTAATCGATCGCTTAACGCCTGAGTTGATCAAAACGATCATATAGATGATCGCCCATCTTTTACTACACGATCATATACCGGGCACTAAACGATCAAGCACCTGACTATACGATAATCTTTCCATTCTCCCACTTGCTTGATTTTAGTACACGATAGCCTTTCCTCCTCACCTCTACCAATTCCATCAAAGCCAACCCTTTGGATTCTCACTTCAAGAATACTGAGGGCTCCAAGTGGTGTGTCGTCCCCATTTCCTTGTGCTCGTGCGAAGCTGTTCGTGTAGACGACCGAGGTGTTGTTGGACGATTACTTACTGGTTTAACGTTCTCGCAAAAGGAGTTCGTTTGAGGAGAGAACAAGTTTTCAAGTGAAGAAAGTCTTCAACTAGTATGTTCTCTCGGTCTTTTGTCTTTTTATCCTTTTAGCATGCCAGTAATTTAGCGTTATGAATGCATATCTGGATGTTTGAATGTATATGTGAAAATTCTGTCACAATGAATTGGAAAGATCTGCTTCCGCTCATAGGTACTCTTGTATAAGAGTTCCCTTCGAAAACTATATGTTATATCACATATACCATATAACCTATAGAAACTATATGTTATATCATATATACCATATAACCTATAGTTTCTATAATGTATAAAATACAATATATTCTATAGTTTCGATTCTCTCCCACCAATGGTTTTTAATATAAATCACATTTATATTAAATTTAATAATATTAATCCAATTCACATAATTAATATTTGAATCATATTAAAATCTTTATTTCCTCTCAAATAAACTTTATATTATAATGTATTAAATACGTTATAACAATTATATCATATATAATTAATTTAACTTAATTATATCATATATAATTAATTCAACTTAATTATATCATATATGATTAATTCCCTCAATTAATTTGAACAATTCAAATTAATCAAAAAACCGATTCTCATTAAATCCTGTTGAGCTACCGAGGGGACCTTATGGACCTGTAGCTTGAAGTTCCAACGATACATGAATATTTAATTAAACTCTTTAATTAAATTATTTACCATCATTAACTGTCGAACAATCCACTTAAGAACGACAGTTGCACTCTTTGCACTACAGATATATTTTTATGTCCATTGGATATAACCAATCAACAGTACGATGACCCTTCACAAATTGCTCGTAAGTACAACTAGACCAAAATTACTGTTTTGCCCCTATAGTTACATCTAACTCCTTAAGTACCACTAATTTTTTTAGTGAACAATAAATCATAGTCCAACTATGACCAAATCCCTCTTAGGCTATGAAAGGGTGGTGTTATATTGTTCAAGCCCCAGAATTAGAACTTAAGAGAGCAATTTATCTACTTGCCCTGACATTGGGGAAGGAGTGAATTCCTTATTGTGTAGTTGTGTTCCCAACTCCCTAATCAGACGAATCCCCAAAATAGTAGGCTTGTTGTGTTGGCGATCTGGCCACTCTCACCTATATAAATCAAAGGACCGCCCTCATAGGCATGAGTTCACAACTCACTCCGGATTCGGGTCATGTTACCTATGGTAATCCTGGTGAAATGTAAGTCTCGGTTATGAAGACATTATATAATGAGACTATACATTTCATGGTCCGGACTTATACAAACTCCTTTGTATAGAATATCCTTACTCACATGTCTCCATATAAATGATCAGGATCATATCATTTGTAGCACTTTACAACAATTTTAGCATCTACAAAGCGAACCATACGCATAGTGTCACCAGTATAAGGTATCCAGCCTTATCCATCTACTACAGACCATTTAGGTTATCACTTAAAACATGATCCACTTGTATGTCTCTACATACATGTTTAAGCTTCAAGATAACCTTGAATGTTAGTTTATTAGTTTATGGTTAATTCAACTAATTTTGAAATAAAACATCAAATATTTTAATACATAAATAAAAAGTTTGTACATTACAATTACAAACTATAGGATCCTACGAGATTTTGGGCATCAACCGCAACAATAATATTAAACATGTTCTATTTACAATAGAGATATTATTGAGGTTTATTCAATAAAACTGTTATTGAATATGTAAATTGCACTTGTAAAGACTAAATCCAATAAACTAAGATCCATGGCTATTACATGAAAAATTGGACTTTTCTAGAGACATAAGAATGGATCAAGTTCTAATAAATAGCCAAAACGGTCTATAGTATACGAATAAGGTTGGGTACCTTATTCTGATAACACTATTGGAAGCAGCCCATTTTTTATTTGGTACAAACGATGTGATCCTGAATCGTTCATGTGGAGACATGCGAGTGGGGGTATCCTATGCAATGAGTTTGTTTAAGAACGAACCAAGAAATAAGTAACTCTTACTTTATAACGTTGTTTACTATTTAAGACTGACTATTTCAAAGCGATGACCTAGGTTTGACCTTAATCCTGAGTTAACTATGAACTCCTGTTTATTCAGGATTATCTTTAGATTTGCATGGGCGAGGGTTGGATCAACAACACTGGCTCAATAAGCCTCCCATTTTAAGGGTAAGACTGGGTAGATAGCTGGGGATATAGGGTTCAGGATGGAATTTACTTCTACTCGCTATTACAGATAGTAAAGAGGTTGTTCTCTTAAGTACTGATTCCAAGTCTTGAACAAGGGGCCCTACCCTCTCATTGGCCCGAGAGGGACTCGGTTTAGTGATTAGATCACAAACTAATTGTTCATTAAAGGATCGGTGGGACTTAACAAACAAAATGTAATCTCGGGGCTAAAACAGCTATTGACCCAGCTATTGTTACGAACCACTTATGAAGGATTAACTTACTAATTATAGTTATATCGAGTGGACAAAATTATATCTACAGTGAGGGAAGTGCAACTACTGGGCTTTAGTGGAGTGATCTGGTAGTTAATGAATGTTGATTAGTTCGGTTTAAAGAGTTTAGTGGATTAATCTCGGATTATTGGAGCCTATGATCTGTAGGTCCATTAGGTCCCTCTACTAGCTCACAAACGGAATAAACCTTAGAATAGAGTGATGATTTAAGGGAATTAGTAATTATATGCGATATAATTACATGTTTAATTATTGAATTAAACGAAATTGGAGAATTGGATAATATTTAAATATGATTTAAATATTAATTTCATGAATAGGGATTCATGGTTGTGGAATTGATATTTAATTTAACATTTGGTATTAAATTAACAAGAATTAATTAAATCAATTAAATTGAAAATTGAAAATTTGAATTTCCACTCCTCTTCCTCTTGATCTCGCTTCCTCTTTCAGTTACCTTTCTTTGGGGCATTTAAACTATAAGGTTGGCAACTACAGGGCAGGGACAGATGTCAAATTTGTTGGGATTAGTGTCCTCATTTTCCCGAAGTCTCGTAGTTTGTAAACTATACACATTGTTATGAATAAAATAAGAGTTATTTTATTTGGCATTTACTCATATCCAATAAACAAAGCTCCATGGTTATCGTATGTAAACTTAAGCATGTATATGAGATATACAATTGGATCATGCCTTGAGTGATAACCTAAAAAGGTCTGTAGTATAAGAATTAAAGAGGGATTCCTGATCCTGGTAACACTACGGATACGACCCGCTTTGTAGAGGTTTACAAGTGTTATGAACTACTACAGATGGTAGATCCTGACCATTCATGTGGAGACATGCGAGCGGGGTTGTCCTATTCAAAGAGTTTGTATAAGACCGGACCACGAAATGACTAGTCTCTTTATATAATGTCGTTGATACTTTAGACTTACATCTCACCTAAATGACCATAGGTGACATGACCTCAATCCTGAGTGTTTTGGAATTCCTACCTTTGATATACATGATATGATCAGTGTGATGTATGAGATACATCAGGTGGAGGATTAATGTAAATGAGATTTACATTAAGTATCATGAAATAGAAAAAGAACTATGGTTTATATGTTTCATGAGATGAAATATTAAAACTATAGGTTATAAATATAATATGGTAAGTTGATTATCATATATATTTATAATAATATTAATTATTGGATAATTATATCTTTTTTTCCAATAACCAATTGAGTGAGAGATTATTGGTAGTTTCATGGTAACCGTGAGATAAAAGAAAAAATGTTTTACTAAATTTAGTAGATTTGAGAAAGAGTTTCTATTCTCGGATAAAACTCACAAAATTGTTGTCAAATGAATTGGATTCACTAAACGATAGCTGAAAGAGAGACTAAACGCTCGTGGAGTGACAGTATATGATATGTCACTCAGCTGGTCGTAGCTAAACGATCGTGTGACTTTTGCTGTACGATAGTTTGTCTTCTTCTAAACGATTGGGCATTCGTCTATATGATATATTCTTGCCATATCCCACTTGCTCAATCATTTACACGATTTTTATTACTCCGGTTTCTTCCTCTAACCAAGTTCATACAAAGCCCACACTTCCGGATTCTCACACCAAGAATACCAATGTAGAAATTATGGTGGTGTCTTACTCAACTCAACTGAGGTCAAAGTGTTGGAGGCTGTTCGTTGGGTTCATGGTCTTGGAGATCGTTGAGTTCGTGTTCGCTGTGATCATGATATGTTGCGGTCGCTGTGTTCAAGCACTCATGTGTTGCAGTCTTGGAGATTGAACGAGCGTTCGTAATCAAGAGAGTTTGAAGCATGATTCCTCAAAGGTATGTTTAATCTTTCCCTTGATTTTATTGTTAAGCATGTTGTAATTTTGTATTGTACCTGACCTGTAAGTTTCCGTTTCTTGATTGTAATTGTGTATGTTCAAATACGAATGGAATTTGAAACGATCATTCTACTGCTCATGGAAATCTTCATGTATGATTTCTTTCAAAATCCACTCAATCCCACTCAAAATTGATCAAGGTGAAGCTGTCAATTTAACGTGCAATCTGATTGCACGAAGAGAAAGAACAAAACCTGAGGTTTTTGAGTTGAGAGGATAAGCCATGAAGCTGATTTTGAAGTTCAAAGTCTTCAAAGATGAGTTTTTTTTACTGAAACCCTCTTTTTCTTCATATGAACATGTTTAATTTGATGCTAAAATTAATGGATTAGACTGTTTAATGATCCTGTATTCTTCCATTGACGGCTTGCTATATCCAACACAGTTGCCCCTTTGGAACATTTTCATTCCAACGCATGCCCTTTGGGCTATGAAATGCGCCAAGAATTTTCCAGAGGTGCATGATGGCTATTTCCTCTGAGTTTCTTGAACTGGATGTTGAAGTTTTCATAGACTTCTCTGCTTTCATTTATTCTTATTCTACTTGCCTTAACAATTTGGAAATTTTCCTCGCTTGATGCGAGGAGATCAATCTAGTGCTCAACTAGTAGAAGTGTCACTTTAAAGGCTTGTTTGGAGGTTGACAACGCCAAAATAGATGTGACTGCAAAATTATCAATCCCTACAAATGTGAAAGTGTTGAGAAGCTTCTTAAGGCACGTAGAATTTTATAGGAGATTCGTCAAAGGATTTTCTCAAATTGCGCGACCTTTGAGCGTGTTGCTTAAGCAAAATAAGCCCTACAATTTTGATGCTAACTTTTAACTAGCATTTGAAACCTTGAGATACGCTTTAACCACAACATCAGTATTGTTGGTCCCTGATTGGACACACCCCTTTGTTTTGATGTGCGATGCTAAAGATGTGGTAGTTTGTGCAATGTTGGAATAAAAGAAGGGAACTATTATCCATCCTATCTTCTATGTGTTCAAAACATTGAATGAGTCTCAAGAGAATTATACCACGATAGGAAAAGAAATGGTGGTAGTAGTATTTTCTATTGACAAATTCCGACCCTACTTGGTTGGTTCATTTGCAAGAATTTACACTGGTCACTCTGCCATAAAATACCTGATGAAAAAGAAGGACTCGAAACCAAGGCTAATCCGTTGGGTGCTACTGCTACAAGAGTTTGACTTAGAGATTAAGCATAGGAAGGGAATTGAAAATTAGGTGGCTGACCACCTCTCCTACTTAAAGAACAAAGAATTTCAGTTGGGTGTGACTGAAATCGAAAAGAAATTTCCAGATGAACACTTATTGAAAATCAAGGACTAGAAGCCTTGGTACGTTGATATTGTTAACTACTTAACCACCAAGGAATTCCCTGAGGATTTCAACGCCTAACAAAGCAAAAGGCTCACACACGATAGAAAATTTTATTTCTAGGATGAGTCATTTCTCTACAAACAAGGTCATGATCTTATTATGTGTCGGTGTATTTGAGAGGTAGAAATGCAATGCATACTTTTCGAGTGCCATGACTCTCCATATGGTGGCCACTTTGGAGGTCAAAGGAATGCTGCCAAAGTTCTTCAAAGCGATTACTTCTAGCCTACCTTGTTTAAACACGCAAGAGATTATATGCTTAAATGTGATCGGTGCCAACACACAGGTAATATCTCAGCTCGAAATGAAATGCCCTTAAACAATATACTCGAGGTGGAACTTTTTTACTTATGGGGCATTGACTTTACGGGACCATTTTCCCCTTCCTGTGGCCAACAATACATCTTATTAGTAGGTGACTACGTATCCAAGTGGGTTGAAATGGTAGCCTGTGCCAAGAATGATGGGGTGACTGTCTTAAAATTTTTTACCAAGTATATCTTCACGCGTTTTGGAATGCCCAGGGTGTCGACCAAGTATATCTTACACATTTTATGAACTGCATTATTTCTAAATTGCTTGCTAAGTATAATGCCAAGCACAAGGTAGCCACTGCCTACCACCCTCAAACAAACGGCCAAGCAGAAACCTCCAACAGGGAGATCAAGTGAATCCTGGAGAAAGTTTTCAACGTATCCAGGAAAGATTCGACACAGAGATTAGATGAAGCACTCTGAGTATATCGCACTGCATATAAAATGTCAATTGGAATGTTCCTATATGCCATTGTGTTCGGGAAAACCTGTCATCTACCGTTGTAGCTAGAACATAAAGCATTTTGGGCAGAAAAAAATATCAACTTGAATTTGGAAGCCGTGGGAGACGTTAGGAGATTACAACTAAATGAGTTAGTTGAGTGGAGGCTCAACACCTATTAAAACATGAAGATCTATAAATAGAAGATAAAGCGTTGGCATGACCAATGCATGGGTAAGAAAATTCTGTTTGTTGGATAAAAGGTCTTACCCTTTAATTTGCGTCTTCATTTATTTCCAGGAAAGTTGAAGTCTCGTTGGTTTGGAACTTTCATCATAAAACAAACCTTTCTTCATGGTGCGGTCAAACTGACTCGAGAAGACGGAAAAAACCCCTTCAAAGTCAATGGACAAAGGATAAAACCTTACTTTGAAAGAGAAAGTGAGTGAAGCAAAACATCCATCGACTTGTGTGAGCCTATCTAGTGCTCGCGTAGGAGTCGTTCCTGCTTCAAAAATAGAGAACCGCATTCCAGGGATGCTTCTTTTACTCTACTTTTTTTTCTGCTTTCTTTAAATTTGCTTTCTTTAATTCTATAGTTTGTTATCTTGTTTGGTTTGAAGATTTTGTGATTTTTTAGAATGAATTACTTTAAGTTTTCTTTCAAAAAGACAATCAGAATCACGGCTAAAACTTAAGTACTGAGAACCAACGCATGGTTATGCATTGGACTGAAACTAGTTGTTATATTGAGGGAATACACCACTCGAGTGGTGCACTACCCCATGCATATCTTCAGCTACGCATTTAATGTGTAGACTTGAGGGCACATGTGGAGTGACATGCATTGCTCCAACCTCTCTCTCTCTCCTCGAGTTTGTCTATTTAAACAAGCCCTCTCCCACTTCTTCTTCTTCTTTTTCCCTATGAGGTTTTTTTTCGTTCTCTTGTTGAATAAAAAAAAAGGAAAGTTTAGAGAGATAACTGGGTTTTTAAAACGAGGGTTTACAAAGAAGAATAGAGAGATTGATGTAAAGCTCTTGATCGACCATGACAGCGCACACAAAGAAAAAAAAAGAAAGAAAAGGGTTGTTCAATATTTACCGTTGGCACCTACGGCAACGATGAGGGAGTGAGAGGAAGGTGTGCCGTGGGTAAAGTAAAAAGTAAAAGTAAATTAAGATTTAGGTTGTGCGGCTAGATGGAAATAACAAAAAGAAATTAGGTTTTTAACTTTTTAAAACTCTCTCCCGACGTCATGTTGCGTTGGTATATGTCTAAGTTAATCTTGACGTTAAACTACATCGAGATAAATCTAATTATGCATGAGGTAATGGCAACTTTTTTTGCAGGCCCTTTTCCTCGCAAATTTGGCGCCAATTATCGTGATACAACTTGTGCATCGAGAAAAGCTTATTTTTGCCCACACACCTATTTTCCTTGGGATAAACACTATTATCCTTGGATCGGGAAAAAAAGCATGGGGATATCTTGAAATGCTTGTAGAGAGAATTCAAATGAATTCATGTTTGTTTCTTAAGATAAAATGAGTTTTTTCTAGACTGCTTAAGGTGTTATGAACAATTGTTTCCCACGTGGATCACTAACTTGTGAATGCAACATTTCTAGTACAAAACTAAATTATGAAAACTACATTAGGTGAGACATTATGTATAAAAAAGATTTAAAAATTGGAGGAACAATTTGTTTTTGTTAGAAATGGACCTGAACATATAATCTCCCCAATAGTATGATATTATCTACATTAAGCATAAAACCTTCATGACTTTTGTTTGTAGCTACACTCAAAAGGTCTCATGTCATTGGAGATAGTTGTCCTCCCTTATAAATCCATGACCATTCTCTCATATAGTCAATGTAAGAGTTTGATAGCATTTCTAATAGTTTGTGTCTTTTTTAAAAAAAAAAAATCACATATTCATATATTATTTGTGTGATTATTCAAATAATCACTTCTCTTCATATAGAGTTAGAAAAAATCCCTATACTACCATAGTATGAGTACTACTCTGATATTTGATTGTCACCTCAACATCTCTTAATAATTATGAGAAAATTTTCTAGAATTACGGTACTTGCATTTATTGATTATCACGTGATCAACATACTTTTAAAATAATATGTAGTCTACAAACATTAATAAAAACAAATTTCTAGTGTGAACAAATTAAATTAGGTGTATATCCCATCTACTACCAGAAAATTGACCTTTTTCGAAGGTCAAAACCTTCGAAAAAAATATGTAATAGACCTTCGATACATCTTTTTCAAGGTTATCTCAACCTTTGAAAAGTGTCGGAATAGATCTTGTCGAAAAAACTCTTTCAAAGGTTTACTAACCTTCGAAAAGTATTATTTTTCAAAAGTTGATTAACCTTCGAAAATTATTAATTTTCAAATGTCATATATCTTTGATAATTGTCAAATTATTTTTCGATAATTATCTATTATCAAGTGGTCTGTTTCAAAAGTTTTCATTATTTTTAAAGGCTTATCATGTTATTTTCAAAAATTTTAAACCTTCATAAAAACTTATTATCAACAATTGTATATCCTTTGAAATCTCTCTTACAAAACCTTTTACCACATTTATAGACAAATCTCGGAAGATTGTTTTTACTATTCATCTATAGTACCATGAATTACAAAGTATAAAAATAGAATAGAAAAAATAGACAATGACATAAATGGAAGTAAACTTATATGTCATAAAAGTACACCAAAATACTATTGAATTTTTATAAAATCAAACTACAATTGATCAATTAGAAACAAATTTTTTATGCATCTCATCCATCATTTTCTGAAATCTATCCTCAAAACGATTTTCTAATTCGCTTATTTGATGCCTAAGTGCTTCTATCTCAACCTCTGTTTATTGTTCAGATTCTTTTCTTTGTCGTTCAAATTCTTGAAGCCATTGTTTAGACTCATTAAGGTGACACTCAAGATCACGTATAGTAGACGATGATCCAAACAACTTAGAAGAAGTAACACCTACTCCATAACTACGAACACGCCCGTGTTTCTCCGGTCCAAATACTCGTACGAAAATCTCATCTTTGTTCATGTCAAGTGTACCATCGATCACTTGAGAAGCATATGATTTCAGTTCTGACTACAAATACAAATTCACATATTAAAATTCAAAACTAACACATATAAATTCAAGTGTTTACAACAAACACATGTCATTTCATGAAAATCTATACATCATCTAGCAACATCAAGGTTTCCCATATCATTTATCATTGCAATATACTCTATCATTCAAATTAATACAACAATTTGCACTCAATTACAACAAAATAAACATTGATGGCTTAACATAATATATTAATTTTAACACAATTCTTGGGGGTAATTGTGTTATATAATATAATTGGATACCATCATTCGATCCAATTTGTAGTGTTCTCCATTTCAATTCAAATGTTTTCTAACTTACATGTTAAAAACAAGAAAAAGAAGAAGATCAACAAAGAATTTACTTACAAAGACTTAGAAAACGCACTAAAAGCTAATGTGTTCTATGCTCCTCTTTATCCCATCACAACAACAACTAAGTATGGTTAGATATTTCCAAATTCAAACTCAACATTTATACATTGCATAAATTCTATCCAAGTTCAAATCTAAACACACATTAAGGAAACTTCTTTAAATCAGTCATTTCTAGAACATAGCAACAGAGATAAATTAATGACCCTTACTCAAACTAACCAATAACACCATATCTATCTATTATTTTGTACTTACCATTTTCTCGTCTATAGTTTCATTCACAGCCAATCTATTATTGCTCAAGTGAGTTAGCTCCCAAATTCTAATTTGACTCGGTTCTTCATTAGTGACTCGAACCTATTTAAGTGAAAAATGTTATATATTAGATAATTTTACTAAATTAAAAGAAGCTTATGTAATTTTTTTTTATTTAATTACCACTTTTTCAACTCTTTGTTCTATACTTTGTGAACCATATGTGTGATATACATTCAATTTAGAATAGTTCTTTTGGTTTCTTTCACACATCTCCTCTATTTCAAAAGTAGAGTATGAGCATCAATTAGAAATAAATCAATAAGCACAATTTTTTTTTTTATGATATTCAGTTGACTTCCACAACTTTGAAAGATATTCTGCATCTTCTCTTGTAATTTCTGGTGGAATATTTGCTAAAACTTCTCCAACTGTAGCATATTTGTACAACCATTTTTCTTTAAACTCTCTCAAATTATTATAAGATCAATGAATTTGAAACAATACCAAAGCCTCGTGACCTTCAACTTTAAATCGTTCCTGCAAAAAAAAGATGGTAGTTGTAATAATTATGTAGGAAGTAAATTAAAGGGAAAAAAACTATTATTTTTGCACATACCAATGTAAGCTCAAATAGTTTTCTTTTTGTTTTTGTATCAATATCTCTCCAACTTTTTACTTCAAAGGAGTAAAGTTGACTTGTCTAGCTAAGATAGTGCATTGGCTTTTAAAGATATCAGCATTATCTCCAACGGTCATTGCTTCCTCCATGATACTTCAAATCTAATCCCATAAGATAGTTTAACTAGTTTGAGATTACGTGTGGGACCACGTACTTTTCTTACTCTAAAAAAGATTCTAGAAGTAAAAAGAAAGAAAAGAAAGTAGGTTACAAATCAAACATAAATAATGTATACATTATAAAAAAACATGTTACCTCTATAAAGAACTTTTTCATGACTAGTAGTTGATCCAATTTCTCCCGTAAACGATGATGAAACTTCTAAACCAACTTTTGCTTTAGATTTTGTTGAAGATTGTTGATCTTCAACTATTTGGTTAGATGTAGATGCAATCGTAGTATTCTGGTGACTATCTTTATTATTGTTGTTGAATTTGCTTCTTATTTTTTTCATCCTTTACACAAATAATGAACTTGTTGGAAAAAAAAAACTAGATAAATAACATAATAAAAATTGAGTATTAGTTTAAGAAATAAGAGATATCATATATTATAAAGCTAAAAAGAGATTACCTACATAAACGACAGAAAAAAAAATTAAGAATTAAATTCCTCTATTTTTGTCTTCTTCTTCATCTTCTTCTTGACAATCTTCATCTATGATCAAAGGAATATTGTAATAATCTTTTGGATCAACTTTCAACACAAAATACTAAATCGGGTTTCTTCTATCTTCAAGGTAAAAAACTTGTTCAGATTAGCATGCTAATACATGGCTCATTTCTAGCCAATGTGTACATTATATTCACACTAGTTAGTCCATGATCATCTCTTCTAATTCCTTTACCGAGACTCTTGATATTCCATGATTTGCATTTAAACAAAACGACTTTGTTTCCACCCATATATTGCAATTCAATAATATCATGCAATACACCAAAGTACTCTTGATCATTAGTTCCTATCACTACTATCCCAATATTTTGTGTTTTTCTTATATCATCACCATCCTTGATACGAAATCTAAATACATTAACAATGTATAATTTGTAGCATGTTACATCTTGTGATGGACCTCAAGATAAATCTAATAATTGTTTGTCAACTTTGTTGCTTCCATCAATATCTAATTTAGTAACCTACACAGAAAATACTATCAAATATTAAAATGAATAGAAATTGTATAGATGAATAAATATGATAACTATTGTCTTTTCTCACATGATCTTTAAACCATTCCACAAACTCTTTATCATGCTTTCTTTGTGCGTTTCTAAGGTCAAAATTTTGTAATCCTTGTATGTGCTCATTAAAAAAATTAAGAAGTTACTTTAGATTCTATTTCAAAATATTTAAAAAAGTTATCACTAAGAGAACTTTTACATACCTAATATATGTAAGGATATCATCACAGTTCTTTAAAATATAGAGATGAGCTTGTCTCCACTCTTGTATCGTTAGCCTTTTTGTTTGTTTGACTGGTCTCATAGGACGACCAATTGGTTTAAAGATAGACATTCCTTCATAAGGATTATGATCATTATCTTCATTTCTTCTTTTTTGGTTGAACTTAGTTTTTGTGGTGTGAAAATATCTAGTACAGAACATTACTCATTCATTGTTGATATAACCTTCTACAATAGAACCTTCAGAATGAGTTCGATAGTTCGATTGTGTACATAAACTTTTAACTTACTTAAATACCTTTCAAATGGGTACATTCACCTATACTGAACTGGTCCACCAACTCTAACCTCATTTGGTAAATGGATTAATAAATGCACCATTATATCAAAAGATGATGGAGGAAACATCATTTCCATTTTACAAAGAAGTTTTGTTATTTCAACTTCAAGAAGATTTATATCGTCCACTTTAACCACTTTTGAGCATAAGATCTTAAAAATCTGCTCAATTTAATCAATACATCACGAACTTTCTTTCTCATTAATCCTTGAAGTGCATATGGAAGCAAATATTCCATCATAATATGACAGTCGTGACTTTGCTTTCCAAAAATAGAAGAGAATCCATTTGGAACTTTTAATTTCTTCAAATACTCACCAAATGCATGCCTCTCATCTAATGACAATGTATAACATGAAGCTGGTAAGTATAATTTATTTTCTTCTTGTATTGGATGCAATTCCTTTCTTATATCCATTTTTTCAAATTAAGACAAGACTTCAAACTATCTTTAGTCTTCCCTTTAATATTCAACAATGTACTCATTACGTTTTCACAAACATTTTTTTCAATATGCGTGACATCTACATTGTGTCGCAATAATAAAGTGCTCCAATAAGGTAGCTCAAAGAGTATGCTTTTCTTAGCCAATCTTTAGAACGTTTTCTCTTATTCACACTCTTGCCAAATACATGTTCTCCAAATTGGTTCACTTTTTCAAGTATATCACTTCCAGACAAATTCTTAGGAGGTAGATTTTCTTCAATAAACCCATCAAACAACTCTAGTTGTAGTCCCATTCATGTTCTATTGGTAAGAAACGACGATGACCCATGTAGCACATCTTTCTACTATTTTTTAAATAAAGTGATCGAGTATCAAAATTACATGAAAGACAAGCTAAAGTACTTCTTGTAATCCAACCAGATAAGTTTCCATATGCTAGAAAATTATTGACAGTCCATAATAATGCAGCATGCATGTTAAAATTTTGTTTAGTGAAGTATCATAAGTTTCAACCCCTATATCCCATAAGAACTTCAGTTCATCAACTAACGGTTGTAAAAGGATGCCAATATCATTACCAGGGTCTTTGGGTCCCGGAATAAGTAATGATAACATGAAATATTAAATAAGGCTCTTTCATGTGGCAAATTATATGGGATAAGAATAATAGGTCATATTTCCACATGGATTAAATCCATCATTAGCCAATCCAAGTCGAACATTTTGAGGCTCTGAAGCAAATAAACTATATGATTCATCAAGTGTTTTCCAAGCAATAGTGTCAGCAGGATGCCTAAGAACTCCATCATCTACTCATCCATTCAAATGCCAAATCATACTTGATGCAGTCTTTCTTGACATGTATAATCTTTTTAATCTTGGAGTTAAGGGAAAATATGGCAAAACTTTTTTGTGGAATCTTCTTCTTTCTATTTATTTCATTTGGCTTCCACCTAGATTCTCCACAAACTGAACAGCGTAGCATGCATGTATCTTCGAGTAATGAAGCCCTAAATCTTCAAGGATTTTCCTTATTTCATAGTAATTATTAGGTAGATTAATATCTTCTGAAAATGCATCTTTTAATAACTCAAGCAGTAAAGTGAATGATTTATTACTCCAACTTCCAAAAGACTTTAAATGAAATAATTTCATAATGAAAGACAACTAAGAATATTTTTTACACCCAGGGTAAAGCTCTTTTTCTGCATCATTCAACAATCTATAAAACTTAGAAGCGTTCTAATTAGGTTTTCATCATAATCATGCTTATTTGATTCTCCTTTATCAATCCAGTTATCCGTGTTAAAAGCACCAAAATGATCCTCTAGTATTTCAAAAACATCTTCATCATCAGTGTCATTATCCTTCATAAGTAAAACTTTCTTCATCGTGCATTGTCCATCTAGTGTAACTTTGAACTATTCCAAACATTAACAAATCTGCTTCAACATCATCTCGAGTCTTAAGTATTGCATTATTGCATCTTTTACATAGACAAGATATTTGACTAAACGTTGCATGCATAAATGCAAAATCCAAAAAAAACTTCTAACTCCGTTTCTATATTCTTGCAATACTCGATTTCCAATTTGCATCCAACTTCTATCCATGTTATACATTTCTTTGTAAAGTAAAAGATTACCTGAACCAAATTAGTACTTGTCTAAAGGTATGTGCTCAAATGGTCCACTGATTGGTATTGTTCCACATAAGTCATTATTTGAAACATCTCTGAAACAAAGGATACACAATCTAATTAAATAAAGAAAGAGCATTACCTTTTTGCAAACTCAAAAACATACATTATCTGAGCTTAAGGTATTGGATTTATCAGGTTGCTCCAAGTTGAGGGTGATTCATCCAAACATTATCTCAAGTATGAAAGAACTAGAAGAGTTAGATTTATGGGAGAGCTTCAAAGGATGGGGAGAAGAAGTCGTATCAAACAAGAACAAAATTGTCAAGAATGAAAATCTTTTGGAATTGAATTATCTACCACGTCTTTCCAATTTAAGGTTAAATAAAATATGTTAATTTATAGAGATATTGGAAACATAATATGCTTCAATAAGAAAAGAGGAAAACTAATAGATGTAGAATAAAGGAAGTTTCAAATACACACCTCACATGGTTGTTTGTTTTCATGTTTAATCATTGAACATGAAAACAAACAACCATCAACACCTAATCCACAACTCTTTATAATGGTGATTCTAAACTTTTATAATCATCCAATCTAACTTGTATCGTTTCTAGGTGAGTTGCATGTCAAGAAGCAGGATATCTTATAAGCTGAAATTTCTGCAAATAAATGCTTCAAAGGATTACATTAATAAATGATATTAACGTCATGTTCAGCTTCAGTAGGATAAAATTCTCCTAGCTTCTGAATTTGAGTAGTTACGGCACTTCCTCTTGACTTCAGTTGCTCTTTTTCTTTGCTGACAGCAGCCAGTCTAGATTGTTAACATTAAATTCCCTATAAACAGGAAAAGTACTATGAACATTTCAATTCTTTCATTGAATAATTGTATCATATCAGCTTTCAAAACTCAACTGCACAAGGGAGATCAACAGAATTAACACTTCTTTGAAATTCCATAGAGAAAAATAAAAGAATTACAGGTGCATACAAAATAAATAGTGAAATTCACAACTACATGAGCAAACTAATAGTGTTTGTATATCAAACCTGAGGCATTTAGACTATATTTCAAAGTCTTGAAGACAAAGCACAATCTCTTCTTTTCAATTGTTGCACATTATTTCAATTCTAAGATGTTTAAATATAATCAAAACTTTTAAACTCCAAATTGAAATCCAGCACATAAACCCTAATTGAATCCATCCATGGTTTATCCAAACCGGGAAAGAAATCGCTAATCTGAGATCAATTGCAAAGATGCGCGGAAATTATAACTCATTAGACTATAAACAATAATAGAACCAATCTTCAGAGATCAATCAAACAGAGCACAATCTTCACAATCATGAATCAATAATCAAGCAGATAATCAAAGGAGTCGCTATAAAACGATTTTCATTCAATTAATTCCAAAATATGTGACAAATGGAAGCGAAATCAACGATTCAAAACAGTTAGGCCACTTTTTACACAAGAAAACCCTAATCTGTATAAATCTAAGAGCTAGGGGTGTTCAAAAAACCTGATGACCCGAAAAAATCGATCAACCCAACCCAACACATACAGTTTGTATTGGATTATCAACTATTTGAGTTGAGTTGGGTTCAAATAAATGAAAATTTTATGGGTTGAGTTGGTTCATGGGTTTATCTAATATAAACCAGACCAACCTGAACCAACCCGAATTTATTATTAATTTTAAAATATATAATTTTTGTTACTTATAACACAATTATTTATACATATATTAGTTTTAATTTTATTTAATTTCAATATTTTTTTTAATAATTTATTCTTCAACAACTCTTAAAAATAGTTTTTTTTTGCACCTTGGAAAGAAAATTTTCACTATATAAATTAAAATTAAATAGTTAATCTAAATTCAATATATGAAAATAATTAAATTATATTTTTACATATTTATGTTTTGCTTCTTTTTAGAACAAAATTTAAATAAATAATCCGCCAATCAACCGAAATATTTCATGGTTGGGTTGGGTTTATTTTTTAATGGGCTAACAAGAGAAACAACAAATTTTAAAGTTTCATTTGGAAAAATGGCAAAAGAGTTTCAAAATTATAAAAATAGCAAAACGAATTTATATAATAAAAAATACTAATTAGTAAATGGCAAAACTACCCTAAAACAACAAAATTAAATACAAATAAAAAGGTAGATACACTCTTTCAAAAACAATAGGAATACCACAAATATACCCTACCTAGACATTCTAGAACAACAAATAAATAGTATCTAAACATTCCCCCAATATGGTCCTTTATGCAAGAGAAGATGACGAGTAGTCCATGGGGTCATTAGAAACTTATGGATGTATACAACAATGGACTTCCTCCAAGGTGAGAAAGAGCAAAGTTGATCTAAACCTATGAAAAAGGTTTAACTCGTTGTAGAAGCATAGCAAAAACAACAAGATTGCAAAAGTGATTATTTGTTTGTCAAAAAGACAAATTAATGATATAATAATATAATAAGATGATAATAAAGGTAATTGAAAAATACAAAAAATGATCAAATATAAATGTTATATAGTTTATTAGATGATAATATGTATAAAATATTCTGTAAAATCCTAATTAAAATAAAAAAAAATGTAATCCGAATTTAGAATAATAAAAAATGTATAAAATAATATAAAAACTAAAAAAGATGTATTTAAGTTAAAATCCAAATGGTGATAAACAAATTAAATATCGATTAATTTGGAATATTTTCGAAAATTGGTTAAATCAAATCAAAACAAATAGCCAATTTGAATCAATTAGGAGAGAAAAATGGAGAAGATATTAGTTTATTTTAAATCAATTCGTGTAGTAGTTATCAAAATCTAATTTTTATATTAAAAATAAATTTCAATTTCAAAATTCAATTTCAAAAGAGGGAAAAAATTAGGAAGAGATTGGTTTATTTTAAATCAAATCTTAATTGTAAAGTTATAACAAAAAACAGTAGATTGTTAAAGAAACCACAAGAAAATTGTGTAAGTAACAAAAGTTAGGGAAATGTAGAACAGTCCAACCGATTCTTGTACAATCAACACATGACCATTTTTTTAGAAAGTGATATTTCTTTTCCCAAAACGTTAAAACAACATATACAACTAATTTATTAAAAAGTGAGAAATATACCGCTAATTCATTAAAAATGTATGTATACAGTTATGAAAACAATATAGAAATTTGAATAAAATATATGGATAAAAGAAGTTTTAATAATATATGGATATTTTCAAATATAAATTTGGTTGAAAAATCTTGATATTTTATTAAGGTGAGATAAATTCGAAAAGTTGTTAAATATAATCTAAAATAATAATAAAATATAGAGACAAAATTAGGAGTACAGTTGTCCTTGACAACCATCAACAATTATTCTATATATATACCTCGATTCTATTTTCTATTTTGAAATTGGTAGTTTCAAGAATTTAGAAAATTGTGGTTTTGCCATTTTTCAAAACGAAACCTCAAATTGCACCGTACACTCTAATTCCACTTTTTAATAAGTGTTATTTGTTTTGGTAACTCACCGGGAAGAACAAGACGCACTGCCATTTGGATCCCTCGAGAGGTGATAGTCGGCTTCTTGTTGTAGCGAGCGAGCTTAGAGGATTCCTGAGCAAGTTTCTCGAAAATATCGCTGATGAAACTGGTCATAATTCCCCTGGCTTTGCTGGAGATTCCAGTATCAAGATGAACTTGCTTGAGAACTTTGAAGATGTAGATCTTGTAAGTCTCAATGCTCTTCTTGGCTCTCTTCTTTTTCTTATCGGACGCGTCTTTGGGAAGCTTCCTCTAATCATTAAATGTTAACACATATCTTTTCCCAGATTTTAAACGTCCTTTGATAAATATATATATATATATATATATATATTTTTCAAAGGCTTTAATAACCTCCAAATAAAGTAATATTTTTCACTGTTTTTTTAATACCTTCAATAAAAATGGTAGCCTATTTTTCAAAGTTCTTTAATAAATATATATTTTTATCAAAGGTGTTTATTACCTTTGATGAAGAGTAGACTTTTCTCAAAAGTTTTCTAAAACCTTCCATAAAAGGATAATTATATTTTTCAAAGGTTTCTAAAGTCCTTTGATAATTGTGTATCTCTTTTAAAGGTATTTAATAACCTTGGATAAAATTTTATATTTTTAAAGGTTTTTTAAGATCCTTCAGATAGGATCTTTTCCAAAGGATTATAATATCCTTTGATAAATGTATATCCACAAAAAGTACATATTTTTCAAAGGTTTTTTAAGATCCTTCAATAAAAGATAGTATCTTTTCCAAAGGTTTATAATATCCTTTGATAAATGTATATCATTTTCAAATGTGTTTAAATAACCTTCATAAAAAGTAGATATTTATCAAAGGTTTTTTCAACACCTCCGATAAATATATATATCTTTTTCAAGGGTTTTTATTAACATTCGATAAAAAGTATATATTTTTCAAAGGTTTTTCCAAAACCTCTAATAAACATATATCTTTTTCGAAGGTTTTTTATAATCTAATAAAAAATGGTTGAAATGAGTCAATTTTTTTGTAGTGATCTTATAAAGATTGGGAAGTCTAACAACATTAAATGATTTTTTTTTAGGACAAAGACTTGCAACAAGAAAATGTACTACTGTGGTCCTAGGGGAGCTACTAGCTTCAGTTCTTTAAATTCTTAATATAAACCTAGTGGTAGGTATTATGAAACTACTAGGAGTTGCCAATCTGATAAAGATTGTGGAATCTTTTTATTTCTAACATGGGATCCTCAACATCTTTGATCAAAGGCATATACTTTCGTTAAAATGGTGTCATTTGCTTAGAAATAAAACACACTCCAATAAAGAGTTTGGTTTTCTAAACTTGAAAACAAAGGAAAGTAATTCATAATTTCCAACACTAAGCAAGTTTGACAATCTTCTTCCCAATATTATTGCCATGGAAGAGTCCAATGAAAGCAGAGGGAATGTTGTGGAGACCCTCTGATATGTCTTCGACGGCCTTCATCTCACCAGAGCGAAGGTAACCGGCGGTCTTGGATTTAAAATCTTGGAAAACATTCAAATAATCGGAGACTAAAAAGCCTTGGATCTTGATTCTTTTGTACACAATATCCATCATGTTTATGGTACCTCCTTTTCCTTTTGTCGATTTTGTGTACTCTGAAATAACACCACACACTACCACTCTCCCAAATGGGTTCATATTTGCAATCACTGCCTCTAACATCTCGTCACCCACATTGTCGAAATAGATATCGATTCCATTTGGAAAGTACCTACAAAATAATTCTACTTTTATTAAGTACAGGTTAAGACAAATTTTTTTTGGACAACTATAAAGATAGGTACGACCTATGTAACACTCAAGTTTTTTTTTCTTAAAAGTAAGGTTAAACCCATTTGCATAATCTTTTTAGGTTTGATGGTTGTATGGTTGGTAATTCAATGAAAGAAAAATCAGATGTTTCCCACATGGGTAACGTTGATTTCAAGTCTTTTTGTTGGTTGTAGTTGAATGCTTCATCGAATCCAAGCTTCTCTTTTAGTAATGCCACCTTTTGATTAGAACCAGCAGAACCAACAACATAGCAACCTTGTAGCTTTGCAAATTGTCCAACTAAATTCCCAACAGAACCAGAAGCAGCAGATACAAACACATTGTCCCCTTCCTTAACGTTTCCGACATCAAATAAACCAGCATAGGCAGAGAGGCCACTCGTCCCTAATGATAGCACAAAAAGGGGGGGAAAATAATTATTTTAATTTCTCCATAATTTAATGCATTTTGTTGAGTCCATTACAATGTGATTGTCTGTGAAAAACTGTTTGTTAGATTGCGGCAATCCCACTGAATAATTTCTCACAATGATAAACAAGAGGAGTAAATTCAAAATTCACCTAAAATTCCGAGATAGTATGTCAATGGAAATTCCATGGTATCTAGCTTCATTAGAGCGCTTTCTCCAGCTTTAACGACGCTGTATTGAGCCCAATGTATAATCCCTTTAACAAAGTCACCCTTTTGAAATTCAGAGTCGTCTGAATCCATAACTTCTGCCACACCATGAACATCAATCACCTATTTCAAATAAACTCAAACCACCACCAAACATATAAATATCTCGAGCCTTGTAACTAATAAAAAAATCTATAGAACACCTTAGTCTAGTATTATATTAAACGGCAACGAAATTCAAAATCTGAAAGGGATTTTTTTAAAAAAAAAGGGGAAGAGGAACATGATGTGTAGTAGTGGTGACAACGGTTAAAGTATTGTTGACTTTCTTACTGAAATTTCAATTTTACAAATATATCCACATGACCAGATATATCTATAAATAAAAAAAATTATAAAAATTATTCCAGCCATAGATTTTATTATTAGTATATCTACTCATTTTGATATTGAAGATATGGATATGGTTCTAACATATCATCGTCAAATTCGGAATTTACGAATAGATCGACGGATATGGAAGCGGGAGAGAGTTACCTGTCCGGGAATGATATAAGGAGTGACAGATGAAACGGTGTGAGAAGGACTGTGGGTTTTCATACGGTTAATCTGATAAGGGTCAACGGAGACAAAGAGATTTTTAAGGACGATGTCGGCGGAACCGGGCTGGGCGGAGAGACGAAGAGGATGAGATTTGAGCTCGAAATCAGACTCAACCGGGAAGCCGTTGATGTGATGTTTTATTGTTATGAAGCTGTTGTTCTTCATTGCTTCTTCCATGTGTCCTTGAACTTGTTCACTTTTGAATAAGAACCAGAGAGAGATGGAGGTGAAATTCTTGGTTTGATTATTTTTGTGTATATTTGAGCAATTAATTTATAGCCATATAAATGCTTATCCTACCTATTCAAAAGGGTCCTACAAGAAAAAGGTCAGTTGAATATTACTGAAAGAGCAGAGTTATAATAAGTTAATACCAAAGTCGGTCCAAATATTATGAATAGAAAATATGCATCAAGAGTTATTAGGAGTGTTTCCATCCACCTCAAACACACGATAGGGAAAAAAAAGGAAAAATTAAAACGATATTATCCTTTTAAAAACTATTTAGGAAAATATTGTTGTTTTCAAACTAATGTAAAAATATATATATCTTTTTTTAAATAAGTCGAGGGTTGAAAGTTCGACCTAGATAGATCGAATTTTGAACCCTCGACCTTTCCACATTTGCACGTCGAACTTTGAACCCTCGATCTTGCTTGTCTGTTTAATTATAATTCCGGAGACCTTCCTTATAACACTCATAATTATTTGATGTGTTAAAAATAATTTTGTATTGGGAGAGAACGAAAGAGGGAAGATTTTGAGCGAGAGCGAGATTTTGAGAGAGAGCGGGGTTCTGAGAGAGAGCGAGATATTAGTATAAATTTCCCTTTTTTTTCTTTTTTTAATTATTACATATTAGTATAAATTTCCCTTTTTTTTCTTTTTTTAATTATTACACATTCCACCTTCTTCTTTCTTTCTTCCATTATTTTTTTTTAATTTTTCATTTTATAAAAATAATTTCTAAAAATATTTTATTATTATTTATAATTGAAAAAAAAACTCCATCAAAATCTTGGTACCAAATGTACAAAAGGAATCCAAGATCATTATCAATAATACAGTCTTATTTATAGACTTGCATGTGAAGGTTTTGAGTGTTGATTTGATTTATTATGTCCCCAAATTATTATCTAAAAATGTAAATTTGAATATTGAAGTTTTTTTTACCGAATTTTTTAGGTTTAGACTATCTGATGTTATTATTTATGTTAGTGATATTTAAAAGCTTCTATATCAAAATAATTACTATTCATAATATATAAAAAGAATAAATTTAAAAAAATAATATCTCATAAAAATAAAAAAAATGTAAATTAAATATCTCATTTATATAAAAATAATTACAAAAACCAATGTGTCCCAGAAGGCGGACGTCGTTGATTTCGAGCTGGTTGTCGTC
>NC_143479.1:26603032-26692327 GCF_027475165.1 Benincasa hispida | reverse complement strand
GATTCTTTCCGCATAATTGTTTGTCGTGCCAGCGCTTTGCGCGCTCCTTATAGATCTTTGCGTTCTCGTATGCATTAATTCTACATTCCTCCAGCTCGACCAATTGGAGTTTTCTAGCTTCCCCTGTTGCCTTTAAGTCGAAGTTAAGCTTTTTCACCACCCACAGCACTTTGTGCTCCAGCTTAAGTGGTAAATGACATGCTTTACCAAACACCAATGCATACAGAGACATACATATAGGTGTCTTATAGGTGATCCTGTATGCCCACAGCGCATCGTCCAACTTTGTGGCCCAATCTTTTCGGGAAGGCTTTACCACCTTCTCCAATATCAGCTTGATCTTCTGGTTGGACACTTCGGCCTAACCATTCGTCTGGATAGTATGCGGTAGCTACTTTATGGAGGATATTATATTTGTGCAGCAATTCTTCGACAATGTGATTGACAAAGTGGATGCCTTTGTCACTTATTATGGCACACGGAGTGCCAAAACGAGTGAAAATGTTTTTCTTCAGGAATTTGGAGACTACCACTGCATCTCTTACGGCGCATGCCACTGCTTCTATCCACTTGCACACGTAGTCAACGGCTAAAAAAATATATTTTGACCATTCAATCGTGGGAATGGTCCCATGAAATCAATGCCCCAAACGTCGAACAACTTCAGTTCTAAAATGGTGTTCATGGGCATCGCATGTTTCCATGAAATATTACCTATGCTTTGGCACTGGTCACACTTCAACGCATAGTCTCTTGCGTTCTGAAATAGTGTTGGCCAATAATACCCAATTTGTAATACTTTCGCTACTGTGCGCTGGCCTCCAAAGTGCCCTCCATTAGGCGAATCGTGACATTGTGATAATATACGTTGGTGAGCAACATCTGGTACACACAGTCACAGAATTTGGTCTGACCCCCTCTTATATAGATTTGGCTCATCCCAAAAATAATATCTGCATTCATGCCTGAGCCGTCTCTTTTGTTGGTCGGTATAATCTTCGAGAAATTTCTCACAAACCAGATAATTTACCATGTCTGCATACCATGGCAATTCTTCAATCAAAAATAGCTGCTCGTCTGGGAACATTGCACTCACCTCTGACTGATTACGGTCACCTCTAGATTTTCCAATCTAGATAAATGATCTGCAACTTGGTTCTCCGTTCCCTTACGATCAATTATTTCCATATCGAATTCCTAGAAGAAGAGAACCCATCTAATCAACCTCGACTTCGCATCCTTCTTTGTCATTAAATATTTTATCGCCGAGTGGTTAGTGTGGATGAGTACTTTTGTTCCCAACAAATATGCTCTGAATTTCTTCAATGTAAATATTACCGCAAGCAACTCTTTAATTGTGGTGGTGTAGTTAGTTTGAGCAGGATTCAAAGTCTTACTTGCATATGCGATGGGATGTAGTATTGTTTTTCTCTTCTGTGCCAGCACTGCTCCCATCGTATATCTGCTCACATTGCACATTAATTTAAAGGGTAGTGTCCAATCTGGTGCGATCAATATGGGCGCGGTCATTAATGCATTCTTCAAAATCGTGGATACGTTGAGGCAATTGTCATCGAAGCCAAACTTTCTATCTGCCTCCATCAACGCACTTAGTGGTCGTGCTATCTTTGAAAAGTCCTTGACAAAACGTCTGTAAAATCCGGCATGTCTCAAGAAGCGCCTAACAGCCTTTACACTTGTTGGAGGTGGGAGCTTTTCAATCGCTTCAATTTTTGCCTTATCCACCTCCAACCTGTCCCTAGAAACCTTATGCCCCAGCACAATGCCCTCCTTCACCATGAAATGACATTTCTCCCAATTAAGCACGAGGTTCTCTCCTCACATCTTTTCAATATCTTTTCCAAGTTGTCAAGACAGACTTCGTACGTATGCCCATATACAGAGAAGTCGTCCATCAATATTTCTATAGAGTCTTCGAGATATTCCAAAAAGATGGCCATCATACACCCTTCGAAAGTGCTCGGCGCATTGCAGAGGCCGAACGACATGCGACAAAAAGCAAATGTTCCATACGGGCAGGTAAATGTGGTCTTTTCTCGATCTTCAGGTGAGAGCATGATCTGGTTATAACCGGCATACCCATTTAAGAAGCAGTAGAAGTTATTTCCAGCTAGGCAATCCAGCATTTGGTCAATAAAAGGTAAAGGGAAATGATCTTTCTTCATTGCCGCATTCAATTTGCGGCAGTCCATGCAAATCCGCCATCCGATGACGGTCCTTTGCGGTATCAGCTCGTTATTTGTGTTAGAGACTACCGTCATCCCTTCTTTCTTTGGCACGCATTGCACAGGGCTAACCCACATGCTGTCTGCTATTGGATAGATGATGCTCGCGTCTAACCACTTGATTATCTCCTTCTTTACGACCTTCTTCATCGTAGAGTTGAGTTTGTGCTGATGTTCGATCGATTCTTTGTGTTTCTCTTCGAGATGAATTCTATGCATAAAGTATGTGTGGCTAATTCCTCGAATGTCTGCGAGCGTCCAACCAATTGCTTTTACATATTTCTCAGAATGCTCAGCAACGCATTTTCTTGGTTTTCATTAAGTGTAGAGGAAATGATTACCGGTAGCATTTCATTCTGCCCTAGAAATGCATACTTCAGGTGGTTAGGAAAGGTCTTCAGTTCTATTGATGGTGGTTGCTCTAAGGACAGTTTTGTTGTTTTTCTTTCTTCATTCACTGTCAGATTAACTTTTTGAGATGCAATCACCTCATATTCCTTGTTTGTTTTTTTCGTGATCGCATTGCATGCTACAATGGATGTGATTACATCCTCATCTTCGTTTTCAGCTTCAGGCTTCTCTTCTTCATTCAAACTTTGTCATCGTCGGATTCATTAAGGTCTTCTTCATCCAGATATTTCATGGCACGGATAATGTCGAACTTGAGCTTCTGTCCATTCACGCTCAAGGTGATCTGTTCTTTGTGCACATCAATCTGGGCACGACCGATTGATAAAAATTGTCGCCCGAGGATGATGGGCACATCTTTTTCTGCTTCGTAGTCCAAGATGATGAAGTCTGCTGACAATATAAATTTGTCGATTGTAACCAGCATGTTCTTCATCTTCCCCTCTGGATACACCATAGATTTATCTGCTAATTGGAGAGTCACTGTCATGGGCACAAGTTGCCTCACATTCAGCTGCTTGAATATTGACAGAGGCATCATGTTAATGCTGGCTCCAAGATCTCATAGTGCTTGCCCGATGTACAATCCTCCAATGGATATATAGCGAAACTCCCAGGGTCGCGCATTTTCGGTAGGATTATAGATTTTGAGCTCTGCGTCAAAGCCACTGTGGCGAACTTACCAGTGCCTCTCTTCTTTGTCACCATATCATTTAGAAACTTTCCATATGTGGGCATCTCCTCAATTGCTTTAGTGAATGGAATATTAATACGCAATTGTTTTAACATATTTATGAAGCGTTGATACTGTACCTCATCATTTTTCTTCTATCTAAGTCTCTGTGGGAAAAGTGGCAGCAGTATTCTTACGGTCCCCTGTTTTTTTGGCTCCAAGGTGGACGCAGTCTTAAGTTCTATCGCTTCTTTTTCTTCTGTTTCTTCTCGAGTCACCGCAATCTCTGGTTCTAGCGCAATTGGAGCAGTCTGGCTAAGCTCTTTCTTCTCCCCTGCCACAGTCTTTCCACTCTGCAATGTCACGACTTGACATTGTTCTTTACCCGTACCCCGGGGTTGCGTGGGAGTTTCGTTGAACTTGGCAAGGCCCCTTGCGGTCTGTTTTTTAGTTCACCCGTAATCTGGCCTATCCGTATTTCCAGGTTGCGGATGGACGTCGATTGGTTTTGAAGCACAGTTTCATTCTTTTCAATATATTACTTCAACAAACTTTCCAAAGAGGAAGATTACGGCGTCTGCGAACTGTTGGCTTGATTACTCGTCTAATTTTTGTTTCTTGGGAAAAATTCGGGTGGCCCTTCTTTTTGTGCCACTGATTGAAAATTTTGCTGTTGATTTTTCCATGCAAAGTTGGGGTGGTTTCTCCACCCAGGGTTGTACGTTTTAGAAAACGGGTTATTCTTCACAAAATAAATTGACTGTGGGTTTTGCAGGCATTCCTCCATTGCGTGTCCTTCACCGCAAGTAGCACACCTTGCAATCTTCTGGTTGATTGCGTTCATTTGCCCACTATGTGTTGTTGGGATGTTGATTGCGATTCTCTGTGTCAAGTTCATCATCGCAGTCATTTGACTCTGAAGGGATGCGATAGCACCATTGTTTTCGTCACTATCCTTTATTCTCAATCTTTGATCGTTTTCTCTCTAATCCTCGTGGTTTTTAGAAATGCAATCAAGGATGTTCTTGGCCTCATAAAAAGTTTTATCTAGCAGACCTCCAGCGGCTACCGCATTGGCAGCGGTCTGCAAAGCAGGGTTTAATCCATGATAAAAAAATCTCCATCTGTAAGTAGTCTGGTAATCCGTTGTGCGGGCAGTCACTTACCAGCCTCTTAAACCTCGCCCAAGCATCGCTGAGCGATTCGTCCATGTTCTGTTCCAAATTGGTTATCAATTTTCTTCTTTTGACATTCTTCGTTGGTGGGAAATATTTCTTCATAAACTTTTCTACTACTTGTTCCCAAGAGGTAATCTCCCCCGGTTTGAGAGAGTACGCCCATTTTTGTGCCTAATCACACAACAAAAATGGAAACAAAGTTAGTCAAACTTCCTCGGTGGAGATATTCGGGAACACAAAAGTATTGCAGATCTCTATGAAGCTTCGGAGGTGGGTGTGCAGGTCTTCGCCACGCCTCCCGCCAAACTGTCCAGCGATCTGGATCATCTGCAGCATTACTGGTTTCATTTCAAATCTCGATCCATCAAGAGTGGGCCTCATGATTCTTGGGGAGAAATCGTTGAGGTTGGGCGACGCATAGTCCCGAATGGGCCTATTGCGATCGTTCGCCAATAGGATGGGATTCTCCATGACATTATTTTCATTTGATGTCCCATTTCCAGGTTGTTCCGCCATATTATCTTTCTCTTGTTGTTGTTGTTGGCGACTATCTCTCAGTCTTCGTCAGAACGTTCTTTCAATCTCTAGGTCATAATGCACCAGAGATTGAAAGTTGCAAGGAAATCAAAAAAATTACCGTTAGCACACTGTATTGTCAAAGTCCCCAGCAATGGCGCCAAAAACTTGAGCGTTATTTTATGCAGTGAATTAATGAAAGGAAATTGTGGTGATGGAAAATGCGTTGTGCGATAAGTTTTCTTAGCAAGACCTAAGTATAAATCCTACTGAGTTACCTGGTAAGTCCAGGGTCGAACTCAGGGACTAAGGAAAAAACTATGCGGCAATAATTTTTAGATTACTTTGTGGTAACAGATAAATCAAAGAGTTTGTTGGTTTGTTGTTTACAGTATAAAATGTATGCGGCAGAGTTAAGAAAAGAGTTAATGATACAGAAGATGCGATGAATATGCGAAGAAAGGGTTGAGAAGGGGTTCAGCTAACACTTCCTAGGATTGCATTCATGTTATGCGATCATGCTACACACATACAATAACAAATCATCTCTCAACGCAAATGCTATGGCTTCTAGTTTTAGAATGCATACGATATATGCGATGATGTCTATATGACCTACATCTTGTCTATGCGATAAAAATTGACACTCACACATACAAGGCAACCGCATAATACCATAACCTATCTCTAGGGTGCATGCGATGCATGTTGACAAACAGAGCTTATCTCTAAGTCTCTATCTCTTGCTTATGCAAATCTAATCTTGCTCTCTCGAGTCTAGATTCTAACCTAGCTCTCTCAAGTCTTAGGTTCTTTCTTTAGACTCTCTCCCGAGTAGCTTTAAAGGGGTGATGGGCGCAACATAAGACAAGATGATCACATACAAAAAAAATCCTAGGTCATGTTAGTTAAGTTCTTCTCAACCCATTCGATAGATTTAGCTACTCATGCGTGCTTTTAAGAGAGTGAACAGATGTAGATAAGCAAGTTCCATTTTATAGATATACAATCGAAATACAGAATGACAATGTGTAATAAGAATAAAGAGCCTGGTAGCAATCTCTTTCTTCCCAAGGATTTTACACTGTTCTTCTCTTCTCTGCTCAAAAGATAATCTTATTCTCGCAAGAGTCGGACCTCTCTCTATTTTTCCATGCCTTCTGGGTACTCTCTCGAGCTGACCAGGGCAATCTTCCGACGTATCTTCCATTCTCTTGCCCCACCTTCTGAGTATAAGAAAACTATGAATAAGGCTACTTCTATCTATGGAGAAAATTATCTAACTGTCGAACTCCTTCATTAAAGGTGGTCTCTGGTATTTATAGAGCTTCGAAGTGAAAGGCTTCTTCCCTCTTATGATTGCACTGATGGGATGACATTAATTCTTTTTCTAATGTGCTGAATATTTGTCGCCAAAAAGTTAAGTGTACTTGCTACAGTAGGTCGTTAACGGCTTGTCAACTTAATTTGGAATTGACCATCATCAGCTTTCTGTCCCATCGTGATTTATTATGATTTTCACCCAGATGCGCCCACCAAGATGCGCGTCTCTATGCGGCAACCTTCTTAAGCAGATATTCGCGAGCACAAATGATCGCATAGCCTTGCGTTAACACAATCTCTTAATGCGTTTGGCCGTTAATTTCTTTGGATCGCATTTTCTGCCTTGTGTCAATGCATATTCTGCAAAAAAAAATACACAAGTTAGCTGTTTTAATGCGATGGACACATGCGACCGCAATATTGTGAACTCAATGCTTTTTGGACGCAATCTTGTATATTTTTATCATCGCAATCCTGCATTGTTTAAAAAATTATCACTGTAATAACGTGCATTTCTGTTCGTTATCAGCTGCCCAGGTCCAAAATGAAAGATTTAGGAAAGCCACAGTATGTTCTAGGGATCCAAATTAGTCGGGACCGCAAGAACAAATGGTTAGTCCTGTCTCAGGCATCGTACATTGATCAAATGTTGATAGGGTACAAGATGCAGGATTCCAAGAGGGGTTTGTTACCCTTCAGGCATGGAATCGTTCTGTCTAAGGATCAATGTCTTAAGACACCTCAAGGGGTTGAGGAGATGAGACAGATTCCTTATGCTTCTGCTGTAGGAAACTTGATGTATGCAATGTTGTGTACTAGACCCGACATTTGCTATGCAGTAGATATTGTCCGTCGGTATCAGTTCAATCAAGGATTTGATCACTGGACGATGGTTAAGATGATTCTCAAGTATCTTCAGAGAACGAGGGACTACATGCTTGTGTATGGGGATAAGGATCTGATCCTTACAGGATACATGGATTCTGACTTTCAGACCGATAAAAAATCTCGTAAATCAACATCGGGGTTAGTTTTCACTCTGAATGGAGGGGCTGTAGTCTAACGAAGCATCAAGCAAGGATGCATCACGGATTCCACTATGGAAGCCAAATACGTTGCAGCTTGTGAAGCAGCTAAAGAGGTTGTTTGGCTGAGGAAGTTTATTTCAGATTTGCAAGTTGTTCCAAATATGGATTTGCTTATCACACTTTATTGTGATAATAACGGGGCTATGGCAAATTCGAATGAACCTTGGAGTCATCGTCGGGGTAAGCACATAGAAAAAAAATATCACCTAATCAGGGAGATTGTTCATTGAGATGATGTAATAGTCACGAAGACTGCATCGGAACACAAGGTTACTGATCCCCTTACAAAGGCCTTCATGGCTAAAATGTTTGAGGGTCACTTGGAGAGTTGGGTCTGTGAGACATGCGGCATCTTGTTTAGGGAAAGTGGGAGATGATACTGTGGTATGCCCTAGTTTATTGTATATTGTACATTTTTATATTGTATTGTACATTATTCTTCTGATTCATTAGGACAAGTGGGAGATTGTTGGGATTGGTGTCCTAATTCTCCCAGAGTCTCGTTGTTTTGTAAAGATACACATTGTTTGATGAATAAAATAAGTGTTATTTAATTCTGGTATTTACTCATATTCAATAGACAAAGCTTCTTGGTTATCTTATGTGAACTTAAGCATGTATATGTGATATACAAGTGGATCATGCCTTAAGTGATAACCTAAAGAGTTCTATAGTATAAGGATTAAGGTGGGATACCTGAACCTGGTGACACTACGAATATAGCCCGCTTTGTAGAGGTTTGCAAGTGTTGTCAACAACTACAGATGGTAGATCCTGACCATTCATGTGGAGACGTGCGAGTGGACGTGCCCTATACAAAGAGTTTCTATAAGACCTGGACCACGAGATGACTCGACTCTGTATATAACACCGTTGATACTAGAGACTTACATCTCACCTAAATGACCATAGGTGACACGATCTCAATCCTGAGTGTTTTGGGAACTCCTGCCTTTGAGGGCGGTCCTTTGATTAGTATGGGTGAGAGTGGCTAGATTTCCAACTCAACATGCCTACCTTTTTGGGGACTTGTCTGATTTGGGAGCTAGAAACTCAATCCACAAGATAAAATTCACTTCTTTCCTGAAGCAGGGATAAGTAGAGAGATTGCTCCCTTAAGGGTTGATTCTGGGACTTAAACATAGGGGCCACAACTTTTCTTTGGAAGAAAACACTCAGTCATAGTAGGACTATGATTTATGTTCAATAGATGGATCAATGGTACTTGAGGATTTAGATGTAACTACAGGGGCATAATGGTTATTGGCCCAACTGTACTTACGAGCAATCTGTGAAGGGTTGTCGCACCGCTAATTGGTTAAGATGGACACATAATATATCTGTGGTAAGAAGAGTTCAGCTGTCGATCTTTAGTGGAGTGCCTGGCAGTTAACAGATGGTGAATCCCGTGACTAAAGAGTTTAGTCAGATATTCACGTACTGTTGGAGCTTCAAGCTACAGGTCCATAAGGTTCCCTTGGTAGCTCAATGGATTCAGTTGAAGATCAGTTCTTGGTGTTGATTTGAAATGTTCAAATTGACAAGATGATTATATATGATATAATCAGTATGATGTATGAGATACATCTAGTGGAGGATTGATGTAAATGAGATTTACATTAAGTAGCATGGAATAGAAAAAGAACTATGGTTTATATGTTTCATGAGATGAAATATTAAAATTATAGGTTATAAATATAGTATGATAAGTTGGTTATCATTTATATTTATAATAATATTAATTATTGAATAATTAAATCTTTTTCTCTCATAACCAATTGAGTGGGAGGTTATTGGTGGTTCATGGTAATTGTGAGTTAAAAGGAAAATTGTTTTCCTAATTTTAGTAAGTTTTTATAAAAGTTTTTTGACAAAATTGTTTTGAGATTTCTCACACAAAAAGAATCTCATGGGCACTTGTCAAGTAAATACCGGTTTACTAAGCGATAACGTGTTTTAGTAAACGATCGTTAGCTTTTGCTAGACGATCGCTTAGCTTTAGCTAAACGATTGGGCATCGAATTACGTGATAGGTTTATGTCTTCTCCCACTTGCCCAATCGTGTACACAATTGTTCATTCCTCCTTCGTCTGCCTCATTCCAAGTCCATACAGAGCCCACCCTCTGGATTCTCACACCGAGAATACCAAGGTAACCTTTTTGTGGTGTCATACTCAACTTAACACCGTCGAGGTTCTATGGAGGCTGTTCATGTTCTTGCTAGAGTGTTCGTGACTAAGGCGATCATTGAGAACGAGCGCAAAGTGTTCGTGCAGTGTTGTGGTCGTGTTGTTCGAGCGTTCGTGAGCAAGGAGTGTGGAGACGAGTCTACAAATGTTTGTAGCTTTCACCTTGTTCATTTGTAGTTATCATGTTGTAATTTCTATAACAATTGCATAACTATGTTTTGTTTACGACTATAATTTGTAAGTTCATTCATGATTGTAATTTGGAATGATTTATTTTTTGCTGCTCATGGAAATCTCGAGTTCGATTTCCTTCAGTAACTACAAGGGTAAAATGGTAATTTGACCTAGTTGTACTTACGAGCAATTTGTGAAGGGTCATCACACTGTTGATTGTTTATATCCAATGGACACAGAAATCTATCTGTAGTGCGAAGAGTGCAGCTGTCGGTCTTTAGTAGAGTGATCGACAGTGAACGAATGTTAGATAATTTAATTAAAGAGTTTAATTAATTATCTGAGTACCATTGAAGCTTCAATCTATAGGTCTATAAGGTCCCCCACTGTAGCTCAACGGGGACTTAATCTTTAGATTAATTTGAACTGTCCAAATTAATTGAGGAAATTAATTATATATGGTATCATTAATTAAATTGATTATATATGTGGTATAATTAATATGATGTATTTGATACATTATAATTTAAGGTAATATGAGAGAAATTTGAATATGATTCAAATACCTATTATATGAATGAGATTCGTGTAATTAAATATAAATATGATTTATATTGAGAGGAATTAAATATTTGGATATTATCCAAATAACATTTATATGAACGAGATTCATATAAGTGGATTTAATATAAATGTGATTTATATTAAATGCCATGTATAGTTGAGAAAGAATAAAATTTATAGTTTATGTTGTATTTGATGCAATATAAAACTATAGGCTATATGTTATATTTGATATAACATATAGCATATATATATATAATAAAGTAGTTATATATATATATATATATATTATATTCTATTTTATTAATTTAATTGAAACTAATAAAAAAGAAAGGAGTTATAATTTCCTCCCCACATAAACGAATTCTCAAGGAGAAGAAACCATATGTAATTGTTTTAAAACATGTTGTAATTTTAAGTAAATGCATATCTTGTTATTGTTCTACTATAAAACTCTATATTCAATAAAAATGAAATTTGGGACGATCTTTTCTTCCACTCAAAGGATCTTTTCCTGTAAATTTCCTTCACTTTACTCCCACTTCCACTTTTACAAGTCCCCCAGAAATGATCTCATTTATATATCCTCTAATGACTCCTTAAGTCTTTAATGTGGAAAAAATGAAAAGTGAAACTCCTCACGTGTTTTTTTGGCCTTGGGCCTAAAGTGCATGTAGGTAATTCCCAACAACCCTTTCCTCCTATCCTTATTCACCTATCAAATATCAACCTGCATCCTATAATTACTTGATCGAAGGATGGTAGTTTTAAATCCAAGACATGATTGTCGAAGACTACCTCTATTACTGATTTGGACAAGACTGAACTGCGCTTCTATAAGGATGTTATGCTATATCCTCATTTGAAGAAAGTCATGTAAGAGGATTATAAGGCTCGCTTGCGCAATGAGACATGGTCCCTTATCTCTTTACCTCCAAACTTCAAGGTTATTGATTGCAAATGAGTGTTTAGTTTAAAGCTCAACTCATTTGGTAAAATATAGAGGTATAAGGCTCGTTTAGTAGCTCAAGGTTTAAGCTAAGAAGATGGAGTTGATTATTTTGAAACTTTCAACCTTGTCGTTAAGCCTACTACCACTTGGATTTTTCTTATCCTTGTTGTACCTAGTGGTTAGGTTGTTCAACAACTAAATATTTATAATGCATTCTTAAATGGTTATTTGAATGAAGAGGTTTATATGAGACAACCTGGTAGTTTTGTTGACTTTGATCATTCTAATCATGTTCTCCTTCTTAAAATGACATTGTATGGGGTAAAACAAAGCCCTCAAGTGTGGTTTTCAAACTCAGTACCTGTCTTTTACAGTGGGGGTTTGTGAATGTTAAGGCCAATTCATTTATGCTTTTATTTCCTCTCAAATATTTTGGACCACTATCCTTTTACCTTGGAGTTCACGTTTATTGTGATAAGGAGGTTCTATACTTGTCTCAAGCAGTGTACATTGGTGATCTTTTTATCAGGTTTAATCTTAGTAATTGCAAGCCCATCAATTCTCCATTGACACATGACATTAAGGGGGCGTTTGGGATGCTAAGTTGGTTATTATAGTTTGTGGATTATAATAGTTTATAGGTTATAAAATTCTATGCCTGAGGTGCAAACTATTTTTGTGTTGGTAGAAAATAATAAACACTGTTATAAAGAGAAAATATGGGGGATGAGTAGGAAATAGTAAACAATATAACAAAAAGGGATTTCAAATAATAATATTATAGTTAATTGTTGAAGGAACTCTTATCAAAGAGACCAGTGAGCAGAAGCAAGATCGTTCCAAACCCCATTGTGACAAAACATACACATTTACAATCAAACAGTAATAGTTATGCATAAATTCTAAATTATAGCATGCTTCAAAAGGAAAAAAAACTAAGGATCAAGAGAACTTGCCCTTGAAGAATTTTTTTTCTCGTTTCCTCGATCTAACAACACGATCATTGACCAGCACAAATGTCAATCCTCAACAATCTCTTCGAACAAGAGCAAATAACACTTGACCCACGAACAGTAAGCAGACACCACCAGAAGGCTACTTTGGTATTCTCGGTATGAAAATTTAGGAGTTGTGGGCTCTATGGATTTGGTAGAGGGTAGGAGGAATTGATAGATCGCATAGACGATCAAGTAAGTGGGAGATGCCTAAAGTTTGTCGTATAGACTGAGTACTCGATCGTTTAGAAAACAAGTGTCTATCGTATAGCAATCTCGTTGCACGATTGTTTATGCTCTCAAACTATCGTATAGCTATTTCTTTTGTGCATCCAATTAAACGATTTTCATTTTATCCATCAGTTACCATAACTGATCACAATTTCCTACTAAGTTGGTTATTGGGAGAAAAAATTGAAACAAATTATCCCATAATTAATTTAATTACAAATAAATAATATATTCATAACCTATAGTTTTAATATCACATCTCATGCAATATATAAACCATAGTTCTTTTTCTCCTTTATAGTATTTAATAATAATTCCTCCAATTAATGTATCTAATATATTAAGTCAATTATACCTCATATAATTGTTGCAATTTAATTATATCATATACAATCAATTTTTCTCTTACTAATTTGAACACTTCAAACTAACCCAAAAACTGATTCTTAACATGAATCCACTGAGCTACCAAGGAGACCTTATAGACTGGTAGCTCGAAGCTCCAACTGTACTTGAATAACTGACTAAACTATTTAATCACGATATCCACTATCCGTTAACTGTCGAGCATTTCACTAAAGACCGACAGCTGCACTCTTCGTACTACAGATATATTTTTGTGTCCATTGGATATAACCAATCAACAGTACGATGACCCTTCACAAATCGCTCATAAGTACAACTGGACCAATTTACCGTTCTACACCTGTAATGAACAATACATCATAGTCCTACTATGAGTAAATCCTTCTCGGGCCAAGAGAAGGTGTGGTGCTACATTGTTCAAGTCTCGGAATTAATCCTTAAGGGAGCAATTTATCTACTTACACTTAAATCGGGGATGGAGTGAATTTCGTCTTGTGTAGTTAAGTTCCCAGCTCCCCAATCAGACGAATCCCCAAAGTGGTAGGTTTGAGTCGGCAATCTGGCCACTCGCACCCATACAAATCAAATGACCGCCCTCATAGCCAGAAGTTCCTAACTCACTCAGGATTAAGCTCATGTTACCTATGGTCATCCTAGTGAAATGAAAGTCTCTGTCATGAACGACGTTATATAATGAGACTAAAAATTTTGTGATCCGATCTTATACAAACTATTTTGTATAGAGCATCCCCACTCGCATGTCTAATACATGAATGGTCAGGATCAGACCATTTGTAGCACTTTACATCACTTGTAACATCTATAAAGCAGGCCACACTTGTAACGTCATCAGGATAAGGTTTCCCTCTTTTATCCATATACTACATACCATTTAGGTTATCGCTTAAAGCACGATCCACTTGTATGTCATCACATACATGCTTAAGTTACAACGATAACAAGAGATCTTAGTTTATTGGTTTGTGGTTAATACAACTAAAATATCTCATATTATTACATCACAAAATGTTTGTTCATACAGGTGTTTACTAAAGGAAATCGAATATGAGATTTCCATAAGCAGCGGAACAAGATTATTCCAAATCACAATCATAAATGAACATAACATTTATAGTCAACTTCAAACAAATGGTTATACAATTCATACAGAAATTACAACATGAAAAAATCAAATAAACAAGAGAGAAACTCTACGAACATTTGAAGCCTTGTCTCCACTCTCTGTTGCATGACCACTAGAACAATCAGCAACCTCGAACGCTCGATCTACACGACCACAACACTGCAACGAACACAACACGAACACTTCTCGCTTGTCTTCAACGATCTCCTCGGTCACAAACTCGTCCGCAACAGCGAACGACCTCCACAACACCACGAATGGCCTCTAGAGAACCTCGACAGTGTCGAGTTGAGTCTGACACCACCAACAAGGCTACCTTTGTATTTTCGGTGTGAGAATCCAGAGAGTGGGCTCTATTCGAACTTGGTATGAGGCAAACGAAGGAGGAATCACTGATCGCGTACACGACTGGGCAAGTGGGAGATGGCGGAGACCTATCATATAGGTCGATGCCCAATCATTTAGATAAAGCTAAGTGATTGTCTAGTAAAAGCTATGTGATCGTTTAACTCATCGTTTAGCTTGGTCTGTCTCCTACAGACACTACAGGATCGTTTACTTTGGGCCAGCGATCATCTAGCAAAACTATACGATCGTTTAGTAAATACTACACGACCATTTAGCTCGCCACTGCACAATCGATTAGGTCCCCAACCGTCGTTTAGTAAATTCGAATTTACTTAACGACTACATGAGTTTCTTTTGTTCCGAGAAAAAAAACTCAAAAAACTTTTTCAATCTTTTTTTTTAAAAAAACTTCTTTTCAAAATAGGAAAACCATTTTCCTTTTAAACTCACGGTTACCATGAATTCAATAACCACCCACTCACTTGGTTATTAAAGAAAAATAATTAATTATCCAATAATTAATATTATTATAAATATAAATGATAACCAACTTATCATACTATATTTATAACCTATAGTTTTAATATTTCATCTCATGAAACATATAAACCATAGTTCTTTTTCTAGTCTATAGTACTTAATGTAAATTTCATTTACATCAATCCTTCACTAGATGTATCTTAAACATCAAACCGATTATATCATATATAATCAAAATACCTCTTTTCAATTTGAACATTTCATATCAACACCAAGATTTGATCCTCAACTGAATCCATTGAGCTACAAAGGAGACCTCATGGACCTGTAGTTCAAAGCTCCAATGGTACGTGAATAACTGACTAAACTCTTTAGTCACGGGATCTACCATCTGTTAACTGTCAGGCACTCCACTAAAGACCAAAGCCGATCGCTCTTTATCACAGATATATTATGTGTCCATCTTAACCAATCAGCAGTGTGACAACCCTTTCACAGATCGCTCGTAAGTACAAGTGGTCCAATAATCGTTATGCCCTTGTAGTTACATTTGTCTTCTTAAGTGCCACTGATCTCTCTAATGAACATAAGTCATAGTACTACTATGACTGAGTCTTCTCTTCCAAAGAGAAGCTATGGCCACTATGTTCAAGCCCCGGAATCAGTTCTTAAGGGAGCGATCTCTCTACTTATCCCTACTTCGGGAAATGAGTGAATTCCATCTTATGGATTGAGTTCTCAGCTCCCAGATCAGACAAGTCCCCAAAATGGTAGGCATGTTGAGTTGGCAATCTAGCCACTCTCACCCATACTAATCAAAGGACCGCCCTCAAAGGCACGAGTTCCCAAAACACTCAGGATTGAGTTCGTGTCACCTATGGTCGTTTAGGTGAGATGCAAGTCTCTAGTATCAACGACGTTATATACAGAGTCTAATCATCTCGTGGTCCAAGTCTTATACAAACTCTTTGTATAGGATACCCTTACTCGCACGTCTCTACATGAATGGTCAGGATCTACAATCTGTAGTAGTTTAAAACACTTATAAACCTCTACAAAACGGGTCGTATCCGTAGTATCACCAGGATCAGGTATCCCACCTTAATCCTTATACTACAGACCTATTTAGATTATCACTTAAGGCATGATCCACTTGTATATCACATATACATGCTTAATTTCACATAAGATAACCAAGGATTGGATATGAGTAAATGCCAGAATTAAATAACACTTATTTTATTCATTAAACAATGTGTATCTTTAAAAAAACAACGAGACTCCTGAAGAATTAAGATACCAATCCCAACAATTTCCCACTTGTCCTAATGACTCAGGAGACTAATGTACAATATTCAATAAACTAGAGCATATCCTAGTACCATCTCCCACTTACCCTAGACAAGATGCCACATATCTTGTAGACCCAGACTCTTCTGGTGACCCTCGAACACTTTAGCCATGAGGCCTTTGTAAAGGGATCAACAACGTTGTGCTTTGATGCGATCTTTAAGACTATCACATCACCATGATGCACAATCACCCTGATTAGATGATATTTCCATTCTATGTTCTTACCCCAACGATGACTCCGAGGTCCTTCGAATTTGCCACAGCCCCGCTGTTATCACAATACAGTATGATCGGTAAATCCATATTTGGAACAACTTTCAAATCTGAAAGGAACTTCCTCAACCAAACAGCCTCTTTAGCTGCTTCACAAGCCACTACATATTCGGCTTCCATAGTAGAGTCCACGATGCATCCTTACTTGATGTTTTTCCAGACTATTGCCCCTCCATTCAGAGTAAACACTGACCTCGATGTCAATTTGCGAGAATCTCGATCGGTCTGAAAGTCAAAGTCCGTGTATCCTGTAAGGATCAGATCCTTATCTCTATACACAAGCATGTCGTCCCTCGTTCTCCGAAGATACTTGAGAATCATCTTGATCGCCATTCAGTGATCAAATCCTGGATTGGACTGATATCGACTGTCAATCCCTACTGCATAGCAAATGTCGGGTCTGGTACACAACATTGCATACATCAAGCTTCCTACAGCAAAAGCATAGGGAATCCGTCTCATCTCCTCAACCTCTTGAGGTTTCTTAGGACATTGATCATTAGACAAAACGATTCCATACCTGAAGGATAACAAACCCCTCTTGGAATCCTGTAACCTGTACCTGATCAACATTTGATCAATGTACAATGCCTGAGACAGGGCTAACCATTTGTTCTTGCGATCCTGAAAGATCTGGATCCCTAGAACATACTGTGCCTCACCAAATCTTTCATTTGGGACTGGACTGCTAGCCACTTCTTAATGTCAGTCAGATACCCTACATCATTCCCAATGAGTAGGATATCATTCACATATAGTACCAGGAAAGCTACTGAGTTGTTAATGATGTTCTTGTAAACACAAGGCTCATCAACGTTCCTGTCAAAGCCAAATGACTTGACAGCAGTGTCAAATCTGATGTTCCAAGATCTAGATACTTGTTTCAACCCATACATGGACCTATTAAGCTTGCAAACTCTTTGCTCTTGATCTGGAACTACGAACCCCTCTAGTTGAGTCATATAGATGGTCTCATCAAGATTACCATTAAGAAAGGTAGTTTTGACGTCCATTTGTCATATTTCATAATCATAAAATGTGGCTATGGACAGAAGAATCCTGATAGACTTCAGCATGACAACAAGTGAGAAAGGTTCCTCATAGTCAATTCCTTCAACCTGGGTATATCCCTTTGCGACGAGTCTAGCCTTAAAGGTTTGCACATTTCCATCTACACCTCTCTTTCGCTTAAAGATCCACTTACACCCAATAGGACTTACCCCATCAGATGTATCAACAAGTTGCCAGACGTTATTGAAGTAAACAGACTTCATTTTCTAGTTCATGGCCTTAACCCATTCATCTTTGTCAACATCCTCCATTGCTTTCTTAAAAGACAACAGATCCTCGACCCCATCATTTATAATGACGTTTTGGGCTTCAGTCAAACCCATGTAATGATCTAGTGGGTTCATAACCCTCCCACTACGTTGAGGCAGTCTCAACTCTTGAGTTGGTTGACTAGACGTTCTAACCTTAACAACTCTTGTTGATCTATAGGCCTAGTCAACAACCCTTGTTGAACCCTCAATATTCGCAGCCTCACTTGAGATCTCACATAAAACGAGTTTACTTCATGGCTTATGATCTCTCATGTGGTCTTCTTCCAAGAAGATAGCATTAGTGGAAACAAACACTTTGTTCTCACTCGGATCATAGAAGTATCCACCTCTCGTTTCTTTGGGGTAGCCTAAAAAGAGGCAAACCTTCGAACGTGGTTCGAATTTCTTTGGGTTATTCGCTAGCACATATGTTGGATAGCTCCAAATCCTGAAGTGGCGTAAACTATCTTTACGGTCTCTCCATAACTCAAAAGGTGTTTCAGAAACACTTTTCGAGGGAATGTTGTTCAGGATATAACATGCAGTTTGCACTGCATAACCCCAAAACGAGTCTGGAAGATGAGCATAACTAATAAGTTTCTAATACAACAAGGTTCTGTTTCTCCTTTCTGATACACCATTCTGCTGAGGTGTACCAAGGGCCGAGAGTTAGGACGTAATCCCATGTTCTATCATATAGTTCTGGACTTGGAGGTCCATATACTCTCCACCACGATCAGATCGTAGTGTTTTTATCTTCTTACATAACAAGTTTTCAACTTCAGCCTTATACTCCTTGAACTTGTCAAGGGCTTCAGACTTACGTTGCATTAGGAAGAGATACCTAAACCTTGAATAATCATCTATGAAATAGATGAAATATTCATACCCACCTCGAGCTCTAACATTCATCGGACCACAGAGGTCTGAATGTACAAGCTCCAAGGCTTCCTTGGCTCTATAATCTTTTCTAGTAATAGGTCGTTTGATCATCTTGCTATTGAGGCATGATTCACATACCGACATGGAGTTTTCTTTTAAACTCTTTAGAAGTCCACTTTGCACCAACTTCTCAATCGAGGTTGATGTGACCTAACGCCAAAGATGGGTGTTTTCTTTTGGAGAAACCTTTGGTCTTTTAGTTGTTGTTGTCATACTGAACATTTCAGTGTTAAACAAGGCTTTTATGACTAACGACCTTAGTACATATAAGTTATTTTCCATTGAACCATAACTAATCTCCATTCCATTCTTGAAAATAAACACTTTATTCTCAGAATAGAAGACGGTGTAGCCTTGTTCAATGAGACAAGAAACCGAGATCAAGTTCCTCTTAATATGAGGAAATACAAAAACATTATCCAGTAACAAATAATGTTTCTTGTCAACAAATAACTTCAGCCTGCCTACAGCAACAGCTGAAACAACCTCACCAGTACCGACTCGAAGAGTCATCTCTACCTGCAGCAACATTTGCCAGGAATTGAATCCTTGGTAAAAAGAACTGACATGATTGGTAGCACCTGAATCAAGGATCCAGGTAGAATCATCATTCTCTACCAAACATGTCTCCAAGACCAATAAATCATATTGAATGTCTTGTCTCCTCTTTTAGAGAGTAATAGGATTGAGGTCGTTTGCCACAAATTCATTTCACACGATTCTTTCCACTGTAAGTAATCGGTCATTTTTAAAAGCTTTAAACGCAAATACTAACGAGTTGCTGAAAAGAAAAACACATTGACCTACATTAGGTTTTAAGCAAATACCCATTGTAATACTAAACAACATCCAATAAGGTTTTAGCAAACTAACATGAACTTCATGTGACATCTAGTTTCACAATGACACTTCAAAGGTTTAGAACAAAAGCCGCCGAAGTGAGGTCAGTTATCCCTCCTCTGAATTGAGAAGTTCTCAATCAGTCATTAATACCAGAATAACTCTTGCTCCTATAACAACTAGCCATCATTGATTTGGCCAAAAGATCATTAACTTACTTAACAATCTCCCATAAGTGTGACCAGCCATTTTAAGCCCTAAAGGTCCGTTCCAAATGGCCAATCCGAATGGAAAAAATCCGATTGGGGTAAAACCTAAAGCGACCCTATCCATTTCTGGAGTTTACCTTGATATTGACCAATTGCACAAAACCCATCCGAAGGGGGATGCTTCGAATTTGAAACGAGGGCATACAGAATGATTTCACGGTGTGAACCAATGACAGAGACCATAGGACGTGTTGACACACACCCTTTACCCACTTACTATGAACACTTTCTCCGTTCACCTTGATATTGACTCATGAAAACAGCATCCAAAGGGGGATGCATCCTGGGCACCACGAGGCCAAGCATGAATCTCACGACGTGAACATATAGGAAGAAACGGGAGTGGAATCATAGACATATCTGATACGCCTCTTCCTCCCACTGAGTATTTTATAACCTAGGGTTTAGCTTACTTAGAACAAACACAGCTAAGGATTTTAACTAAGTGACTTTTAGGTTTTCCCAAGAGTAACTTTTACCTTGGATAGTGAAACAACATTTGATCATCATCCATTAAACTCTTTAACGGAATCTGACCAAAACGTGGCATGCTTGTTGAAAATCTATCTAATTCACCTTTCCAAGTAGGTTCCCAAGTAGGAGTGTTACGTTTCCGTCAACTTAAGAACCCCAACCTAGCCAGAACCCACCTTAGATAAAAAAATCCCTTATAGATAGGTTTACAACAAATTTATTCTTTTATTCCACTCAGTTTAATCCTATTAAACCGATTTTAAAAGATTAATCTAGGTTGCTAAACTCTTTAGAACCATTTGAACTTAGGTCTATTTCAATCCAATTTTTAAAACCCTTTTAAAAACTTGAGTTCACCCTAAGTCCCCATACAACTCTGAATTACTGGTTTTAGGTCTAATTTCCTTTATAACACTTATAAACGGAAACAACCACCATAATGCGAAGCTAACACATGCAAGGAATTTATAAATCTTATAAACAGCCTAAGTATCATGCTCAATGCATTGTCCATTCATTGCTACTTCTTTTATACAACACTTATACAAAACAACAATGAAACAAGCAAAACATGCTTCTATTCACCCTTAGACTATAACATTTATAAGAAAAGGATGATGCATGATAATGCTTACTGCATGCAAAATATAACTCTTATATGCCATGATGCATGCGTATGCTTTCAAGTAATTTCTTCATGCAATATTATAACATTTATAATACATGATGCATGAATAATTGCACAACCTAAGGTGGGTTTTAACTATATGACAAATACTTTGGCACATAAGCACCATCCATCACATGTATAAGCAATAAAAGTTGATGAACCGGGTGAAATTGCCTTAAAAAAACAAAAGGAAAGCTAACTATTACAAAAACAAGGAGTCTCTGATTTAAACAGATGAACTGGGTCTTGAACCACTCGGGCAAAGCATCGCTTCTCCAACCATCGTGTACCAAGCTCCCCACGGTCGTCTACACGATAAAACAAACACTTCTTTCTATCGCATACCAGCGCTCCCAGAGTTAAACGATCGTTTAGCATTTACTATATTATCGTCTAGAAAAATCCAAACGATTGTTTAGCTATTACTATACGATCGTGTACCTTTACTAAGCGATGAAGCCTGAAGTACACGATCGCTTAGCGCGCCCGCCCGCCTTTCATGATCGTCTAAGCGACTACGATGTCGTAGAGCACCATCACCTAAGCGATCGCTTAGCTAGGGCCTCCGTAGCGCATACGTGCGATCGCATAGGTAGTAACTAAGCGATGAAGCTTGCTAACTACACGATCATCTAGCGCGTGCCTTCTACTAAACGAAGAGCATCGCATGCTTCCACTATGATCGCCTACCTCCAGCACCTACACGATCGTGCAACCAATGCCACACAATATGGTAAACGATTTACCCCATCGTTTAGCATTAGCTAAACGATCAATTAGAAAATACTACACGATCGTCTAAAAAAAAGATCTAAACAATCACTTAGTTAAATCCCAACAATCGTTTATCTGAGGCTACATGATCCGACCAACGCTTGGCCTTCTTCTTCGTTGAGAACTACATTGCCATGTGCTGAAGTTTCATCACGAACGACTCAATGAACTCAAACGTTTTGAATTACAGACTCGGCTGCAAAGTTAATTTCGCCCAAAAAAACAGGGGCCCTTACAATTGACACTTTGTAATATTGAAAGCTTTAACAAAAAGGCAATTTAAACCCAAAATGTTCATCAAATTCATCCACAAATTCAGAAAATTATTAACCACAAATGCAGAAACCCACCGCGACTGAAAAATGCGTTTCAGATCTGTAATTTGGAATATCAGAGAACCTGGCTTTGATACCAATTGAAGGAAATCGGATCTGAGATTTCCATGAGCAACGGAACAAGATTATTCCAAATCACAATCATTAATTAACATAACATTTACAATCGACTTCAAACAAATGGTTATACAATTCATACAGAAATTACACCATGAAAAAATCAAATGAACAAGAGAGAAACTTTATGAACATTTGAAGCCTCGTCTCCACGCTCTGTTGCGCGATCGATAAGAAGCGAGATCATTAGTTGTTGAAGGAACTCTTATCAAAGAGACTAGTGAGTGGAAGCGAGATCGTTCCAAACCCCATTGTGACAGAACATACACATTTACAATCAAACAGTAATAGTTATGCATAAACTCTAAATTACAACATGCTTCAAAAGGAAAAAACTAAGGATAAAGAGAACTTACCCTTGAAGAACTTTTCTTCTCATTCCCTCAATCTAACAACACGATCATTCACTAGTATGAACGTCACGCCTCAACAATCTCCTAGAACAAGAACAAATAACACTTGACCTGTAACATCCTGATTTTTATTTTGTAATTAAGTTTTTTTTTTTTATTGTTGGCTACTTAGATAAATTATATGAGATTTATGTTTTTTTTGGCCAAGCTAAAATATGATTTAATTGTTTGGAATTAATTGAGTTTTATTTTGGCTTGTATTTGTGGAGATTTGGTTATCTGTGGAGATAATTAAATGTGTATATTAGATTCTTTTTTTTTTTTTTAGGAAAAGGAAAAATATATATAAGTATATATATTTTTTGGGAGATAATTAAGGAATTTGTTTTTTTTTTAAGGGAAAAGGAAGAGTTTAATTTGGTTATATATATTTATGGAAAGGTTAAAGAAAAGAGAAAAGGAAAAAGAAAAAAAAGGGTAAATTTTCTTTTTTTCTTTCTCTCTCCACACACAAGCAACCCATTTTCTCTTCTTCTTCTTCTTTTCCTTCCTGCCCTAGCCGCCAACACCGTCCGCCGTTCGCCTTCCAGTTGCCATGAGCTCCTCGCCACTGCAAACAACGTCACCGTGACCTCCTCGCCAGCGCCGCCAGCCTCACCTTTCCGTTCCGTCGACGCCACGAGCAGCGCCGCCAGCCTCACCTTTTCATTCCGTCGACGCCGCGAGCAGCACCGCCAACCTCACCTCGCCATTCCGTCGATGCCACGAGCAGCGCCGCTAGCCTCGCCAGTCCGTCGCAGTCGAAAGCACCGCTGTCTCGTCGCTGCACCAGTCAACCGCCGCTCTCCTCACCGACGTCAGCCCCGCCGTCCAGTTTTGCTTCTGCCACCATTCGCTCACCACTGCCTTTGTGAGATTGGGTAAGATTGGATTGTTTTGAGCAAGGTTGGTGTTGAATCTTTTTAAAGTGCCTCTTGGTGTTGGAAACGATTTTAGTGTTACCCATTATGTCGACTTTCAGGTTTTGGATTTTGAGGCGTTACTAACAAAGAAAGGACCATTCTCGTCATCGAAGAATTTCAGTTTTGGTAAGTTTTTTGTAAACTGGTTGGTCTTTTTGGATTGAGAGTAATAGTGGAAAAAAAAAATAAGTTATTGATTTTGGAATTTATTCTTGATCAGATTGATTAATTGAATCAAGTTTTGGAATTTGTCTTGGATTACCAGAAGGGGGCGTGCTCCCGTAGGGCAGAATCCTTTAGTTCAGGATCAAGATCCTCATGATGAGGATCCACAAGTTCAAGATGCACAAGTTCAGGACCCTCCGGTACCAGAGGATTTCTTGCCGCCTAGGGACCCCTCAGGGTCAAGGTGACTGCGAACCGAACACAAAGTAGAGCTCAGCATACGGCCGTGCCACAACAGACGCAACCCACCCCTGTCGCTCCAGCAGAGGTTACCGATTGGGCAGCCACTATTGCGGAAGCAGTTACATCAGCTATGTTAGATAAGGTAAAGGACATGCTGGACGAACGACTGGCTCAGTTTGCCTAGTTCCATCAGACACCACCACCACAGGATCAGGTGCCACAAGTCCAGACTCAGAACATGATCCAAAACCAAAGCATGTCAGGCCTTTCGGTGAAGGCCATGCATTTGCGAGATTTCAGGAAGTATAACCCCAGCACCTTCAATGGGTCACTAAGGGACCCTATCAACGCAGAATTATGGATATCTTTGATTGAAACGATTTTTTGTTATATGAAATGCCTAGAAGACCAAAAGGTGCAGTGTGCTGTTTTTATGCTTACCGACAAGGCTCAAATCTGGTGGCAGTCAGCAGAAAGGATGTTGGGTGTAGGAGGGGATCCAGTGACTTGGGAGCAGTTTAAAGAGCGCTTTTATGCGAAATACTTCTCTGCCAACCTGAGGTACAATAAGCAGAGGGAGTTCTTGGAGCTGAGGCAAGGACATAGGTCAGTGGAGGAGTATGACCAGGAGTTTGACGCCTTATCCCATTGTGTCCCGGAGTTGGTCGCCACAGAAGCCATGAGGGCAGAAAGGTTCGTTCAAGGCCTAAAAGACAGTATACGAGGTATCGTGCTAGCATTCAAACCAACCACTCATGCTGAGGCTCTTCATTTGGCAGCTGAGGTAGACCCACAGTCAGGAGATGAGTTTTCACAAGTATTCAGGGCGGGACCTTCCTCGGGTCAAAAGAGGAAGGCAGATCAGAAGGCTTTCGAGCCTCACCCCCATCAGAAGGTTCAAGGTTCAGATAGATCATTTCGTCATTTTAGGCAATAGGCTGCCAAGGCGGGTACGTTGGAGAGTATGCGACCGGTGTGTAGCTCGCATGGACGACGTCCCTGGGGTCGATATTTGGCAGGCACCGGAGTTTATTTTCATTGCAAGCAGGAGAGGCACTCGGTAGATAGATGTCCTGCTAGAGGCAAGTTCGGTCTTGGAAACCAGTTTGTAGGCCGTGATAAGAGGAATTCGGGTAGGCCCTAGCATCAACAAGGTCGTGTTTACTCTACCACTCGACAAGAGGTTGAGAAAACAGGCACTGTTGTGATAGGTACGCTCCCAATCTTGGGGCATCTTGTGCTAGATTTTTTTATTCGGGTTCGTCCCATTCGTTTATATCATCGCTGTTTGTTAAGCATGCCATGTTAGAACTAGAGCCTTTACACTTTGTGTTGTTGGTTTCCACTCCGTCTGGAGAAATTATGTTAGCAAAGGAGAAGATAAAAGCATGTCAGATTGAAGTAGCGAGTTATACCCTAGATATGACTTTAGTAGTCTTGAACATGTGGGATTTTGATGTGATTTTGGGCATGGATTGGCTAGCTGCTAACCATGCCAGTATAGACTACTCTCACAAGAAGGTGATCTTTAACCCTCCCACGAGAGCCAGCTTTAAATTTAAAGGGGCGGGGACCGTGGTCCTACCCAAAGTGATTTTTGCCATGAAAGCCCAAAGGTTGCTTAACCAGGGTACCTGGAGTATCTTAGCTAGTGTCGTTGACACTAAAGAGCCTAAAGTCTCCTTGACTTTAGAGCCAGTAGTACGTGACTACCTGGATGTCTTTCCAGAAGAACTCTCAGGTCTGCCGCCGCATCGGGAGATAGACTTTGCTATCGAGTTGGAGCCAGACACAACTCTTATCTCGAAAGCTCCATACAGAATGGCCCTAGCAGAACTGAAGGAACTCAAAATTCAGTTACAAGAGTTGTTGGATAAGGGTTTCGCCCTAGTGTGTCCCCTTGGGGTGCGCCGGTGCTGTTTGTGAAAAAGAAAGATGGGTCATTACGGCTCTGCATTGACTACAGGGAACTAAACAAAGTGACTATAAAAAATAAGTATCTGCTTCCCAGGATTGATGATTTGTTTGACCAGTTGCAAGAAGCTACAGTATTTTCTAAGATTGATCTTCGGTCGGGGTATCATCAGTTGAGGATAAAGAACAATGATATTCCCAAGACAGCTTTTCGTTCGAGGTATGGGCATTATGAGTTCATCGTGATATCATTTGGGTTAACGAACGCTCCTGCAGTATTCATGGACCTGATGAACAGGGTGTTTAAGGAATTTCTTGAAACCTTCGTGATAGTCTTCATAGATGACATTTTGGTTTACTCCAAGATAGAGGTGGAGCACGAGGAACATTTGAAAAAGGTTCTAGAGACCTTGAGGGCGCAACAGTTATATGCTAAGTTTTCCAAGTGCGAGTTCTAGTTAAAGCAGGTGTCCTTTCTAGGGCATGTGGTGTCTAAGGAAGGTGTATCTGTTGGTCCTGCAAAGATCGAGGCAGTCACGAGTTGGTCTCGTCCTACCACAATTGGAGAGGTACGTAGTTTCTTGGGGTTGGCGGGCTATTATCGTCGTTTTGTGAAGGACTTTTCCCATATAGCCACCCCTTTGACCCGGTTGACCAGAAAAGGAGCTTCCTTTATTTGGAGTAAGGCTTGTGAGGATAGTTTCCAAGATCTCAAGCAAAGGTTGGTTATAGCCCCAATTCTCACCGTACCAGATGGAACAGGTGGTTTTGTTATTTACAGTGACGCCTCCAAGAAAGGTTTGGGGTGCGTGTTAATGTAGCAAGGTAAGGTAGTTACTTATGCCTCCCGCCAGTTAAAGAACCATGAACTGAATTATCCCACGCATGATTAAGAGTTGGCAGCTGTTATTTTTGCTTTAAAAATCCGGAGGCACTACTTGTATGGTGAGAAGATACAGATTTTCACTGACCACAAGAGTTTAAAATACTTCTTCACTCAGAAGGAGTTAAACATGAGGCAGTGTAGATGGTTAGAGCTAGTGAAGGATTATGATTGCGAGATTCTGTACCACCCAGGAAAGGGAAATGTAATGGCGGATGCTCTAAGTAGAAAGGTAGCCCATTCAGTAGCCCTTATTACCAAACAGAGTCGTTTATGTAAGGAGCTTGAGCAGGCTGAGATAGTGGTGGTAAAGGAAGTATCTGCGAAGTTAGCACAATTTTCAGTACAACCAAGTTTAAGGCAGAGGATCATTATTGCTCAACGTAAGGATCCTTACTTAGTTGAAGTAGCACAACAGGTGAAGACAGGACAGGGTGGTGAGTTCTCATTGTCAGCAGATAATGGTCTTACTTTTCGAAGACGTTTATGTGTTCCAGCAGATAGTGACCTCAAGAATGATCTGTTATAGGAAACTCATAACTTCCCATTTTCAATACATCCTGGTAGTACCAACAGGACCTAAAACGTTGCTACTGGTGGAATAACATGAAAGTAGAGATAGCAGAGTTTGTCAGTAAGTGCTCGGTGTGTCAGCAGGTAAAGGCCCCAAGACAAAAGCCAGCAGGTTTGTTGCAACCATTGAATATACCGGAATGGAAGTGGGAGCATGTCTCGATGGACTTCATTGTAAGTTTGCCGCGAACAGTGAAGGGTTTTACAGTAATTTGGGTTATAGTGGATAGACTTACCAAGATGGCACATTTTATTCCAGGGAAGTCTACATATCCAGTGAGTAGGTGGGCCCAGTTGTATATGAAAGAAGTGGTAAGATTGCACGGGGTACCAGTGTCCATCGTGTCTGATAGGGACCCTCGTTTTACCTCCAGATTTTGGAAGAGCCTTCAGGCAATATTGGGTACACGTTTAGATTTCAGTACGGCCTTTCACCCACAAACTGATGGTCAAACTGAGCATTTGAACCAGACCCTGGAGGATATGTTACGTGCTTATGCACTAGAGTTTGCAGGGAGTTGGGACTCTCACCTGCATTTGATAGAGTTTGCCTATAATAATAGTTATCAGGTAACCATTGGTATGTCACCGTTTGAGGCCCTTTATGGGAAGTGTTGTAGGTCACCCGTATGCTGGGATGAGGTTGGTGAGCGAAAATTACTAGGACCTGAGTTAGTACAAACCACGAACGAGGCAATATAGAAGATTAGGGCCCGAATGTTGACGGCCCAAAGCAGGCAGAAGAGTTATGCTGATGTTAGGCGTAAGGACCTGGAGTTTGAGGTAGGTGGAAAGGTGTTTCTGAAAGTGGCACGTATGAAGGAAGTGTTGAGGTTTGGCAAAAGGGGTAACTTGAACTCTCGTTTCATCGGGCCATTTGAGATCTTGGAGCAGGGTGGCCCTGTAGCATACCGACTGGCCTTGCCCCCATCTCTTTCTGCAGTTCACAATTTTTTTCATGTTTCCATGTTGAGGAAGTACGTAGCAGACTCATCTCATGTTGTGGATTATGAGCCTTTGCATTTAAATGAGAACCTGAGCTACGAAGAAGAGCCCATTCAAATCCTGGCCAGGGAAGAGAAAGATAGCTTTGGTGAAGGTTCTTTGGCGAAATCACCAGTTCGAGGAAGCAACGTGGGAGCACGAGGACGACATAAGGATGCATTATCCCAAGCTTTTTCAGGACTAGAACTTTCGAGGACGAAAGTTTCTTAAGGGGGGTAGAATGTAACATCCTGATTTTTATTTTGTAATTAAGTCTTTTTTTATTGTTGGCTACGTGGATAAATTATATGAGATTTATGTTTTTTTTTGCCAAGCTAAAATATGATTTAATTGTTTGGAATTAATTGAGTTTTATTTTGGCTTGTATTTTGGGAGATTTGATTATCTATGGAGATAATTAAATGTGTATATTAGATTCTTTTTTTTTTTTAGGAAAAGGAAAATATATATAAGTGTGTATATATATATATATTGGAGATAATTAAGGAATTTATTTTTTTTAAGGGAAAAGGAAGAGTTTAATTTGGTTATATATATTTGTGGAAAGGTTAAAGAAAAAAGAAAAGGAAAAAGAAAAAAAAAATGGTAAATTTTCTTTTTCTCTCTCTCTCTCCACACGCAAGCAGCCCCATTTTCTCTCCTTCTTCTTCTTTTCCTTCCTGCCCTACTGCCAACACCGTCCGCCGTTTACCTTCCAACCGTCGTGAGCTCCTCGCCGCCGCAAGCAATGTCACCGTGACTTCCTCACCAACGCCACTAACCTCACCTTGTCGTTCCGTCGACGTCGCAAGCAGCGCCGCCAGCCTCACCTCGCCATTCCGTCGACGTCGCGAGTAGCACCGCCAGGTTAACGTTCATGCGTGAACCGACAGGTTAACGTTCATGTTATTATCATGTTTGACGATGTACCTACAGGCCGCTAAACATGCATGAGCCGACAGGTTTACGTTCATGTTACTTTTATTTTCATGGGTCATGTTTTGACGGTGTGCCTATGGGCCGCTAGACATGCGTGAACTGACAGGTTAACGTTCATGTTATTATTATGTTTAACGGTGTGCCTACGGGCCGCTAGACATGCGTGGGTCGACAGGTTCACGTTCATGTTATTATCATGTTTGACGGTGTGCCTACGGGCCGCTAGACATGCGTTTCAAGGCAAGATAGTATGTCTTTTGGTTTTCCTTTTGTCATAAAAAATCGATGTAACTGTATGAGCCACAGGCTAATTTTATTTTTTCTTTCTTTGCTCATGGATGCATAGTCTGATCCCGGTGATGGGATCACTTACTGAGTATTTTATACTCAACCTTTATCCTTTTTTTTTTTAGGTAAGGGCAAGGACACTCGAGCGACTGACAAGAGGAATCCGTGACAGTGCCAAAGGAACCAAAATTCGCTTCCGCATTTTACTGTTTATATTTTCGCATGTTTTGTTTTTATCCATTCATGGATTTATCATCATTTAATTAATTATTTTATCTATTTATTTATCCATTCTTTTTTTATATATATAAATTATTTCTTGTTAAAAAGGGATGCCCGGGTTGAACAAATTTAAGATTTTGAGATATGTTAGAACATTTTTTTTTTATATACTTAATGCAGCTTAAGATTATGATTATTTTCTTTAATTTACTTTATTTTCTTCAATGAGAATATTTATACATGCATGCAGTAGCGATTCCCTTTTTAGTAGTCCTAGAAAGTGGGGTTGTTACATGACCCTCGAAAGTAAGTAGACACCACCAGAAGGCTATCTTGGTATTCTCGGTGTGAGAACCTGGGAGTTGTGGGCTCTGTATGGATTTAGTAGTGCATAGGAGGAATTGACAAATCGTATAGACGATCGAGTAAGTGGGATATGCCTAAAGTCTATCGTATAGACTGAGTACTTGATCGTTTAGAAAACAAGTGTCTATCGTATAACAAACTCGTTGCACGATCGTTTATGCTCTCAAGCCATCGTATAGCTATTTCTTTTGTGCGCCCGATTATCAATCGCTTAATGATTACATAGTGAAAACATGAAAACGATTTTCATTTTATCCATCAGTTACCATAACTGATCACAACTTCCCACTAAGTTGGTTATTGGGAGAAAAAATCAAAACAAATTATCCCATAATTGATTTAATTACAAAGAAATAATATATTCATAACCTATAGTTTTAATATCACATCTCATGTAATATATAAATCATAGTTCTTTTTCTCCTTTATAACATTTAATAAAAATTCTTCCAATTAATGTATCTAATACATTAAGTCAATTATATCTCATATAATTGATGCAATTTAATTATATCATATATAATCAAATTTCCTCTTGTTAATTTGAATACTTCAAAATAATCCAAAAACTGATTCTCAACATGAATCCATTGAGCTACCAAGGGGACCTTATGGACTTGTAGCTTGAAGCTCTAATAGTATCCACCATCTGTTAACTGCCGAGCATTCCACTAAAGATTGACAGCTGCAATCTTCGCGCTATAGATATATTTTTGTGTCCATTGGATATAACCAATCAATAGTACGATGACCCTTCACAAATCGCTCGTAAATACAATCAGACCAATTTACTGTTTTGCCCCTATAATTACATCTAACTTCTTAAGTAGCACCGATTCCTCTAATAAACAATACATATAGTTCTACTATGAGTAAATCTTTCTCGGGCCAAGAGAATGTGTGACGCCACATTGTTCAAGTCCTGGAATCAGCCCTTAAGGGAGAAATTTACCTACTTACCCCTGAATCGAGGAATGAGTGAATTTCATCTTGTGTAGCTGAGTTCCCAGCTCCCCAATCAGACGAATTCCCAAAGTGCTAGGTTTGAGTCAGTGATCTGGCCACCCGCGCCCATACAAATCAAAGAATCGCCCTCATAGGCAGGAGTTCCCAACTCACTTAAGATTAAGGTTATGTTACCTATGGTCATCCTAGAGAAATGAAAATCTTTGTCATGAATGGCGTGATATAACGAGACTAAAGATTTCGTGGTCTGGTCTTATACAAACTCTTTTGTATAGAGCATCCCCCCTCGCATGTCTAATACATGAATGGCCAGGATCAGACCATTTGTAGCACTTTACAATCTTGTAACATCTACAAAGCGAGCCATACTCGTAGCATCATTAGGATAAGGTTTCCCTCCTTTATCCATATATTACAGACCATTTAGGTTATCACTTAAAGCATGATCCACTTATATGTCATCACATACATGCTTAAGTTACAACGATAACCAAGGATCTTAGTTTATTGGTTTATGGTTAATGCAACTAATATATCTCATATTTTAAAGACTATAGTGAATAAAATATCTCATATTATTACATCACAAAATGTTTGTTCATACAGGTGTTTACAAACTATTGGACCTTACGAGATTTAGGATATCAACCCCAACAATTGTAAGTTATGATAGTTAGAAACACCAACTATTATAATTTGTGTCTTAAATAGCCTATTCCACCAACTTCAAATTGATAGCCCAAACATCTCCTTATATGTCTATTAAAGATGGTGAGCTATTGATTAATCCAACAACGTATTGAATCTAGCTTGATGCACTAGTATTGTACTTGTACCTTTGAACATAGCTCTACGACTAAAGCTTAACATTTCAACCCATTTTTCTTTTGCTTGAAAGTTTGAAGGCTCACTATTCATCTCTAATGCTACATTGTTAACTAAAAAAGACTGGAAAAGAGATAAAATAAACTAAAATGTTAGTGGCCATGTGCATTTATTTTATATACACATTCAAGGGATCAAATAGGAATTCTTGGGGGTCAATATGGACACCACTTGATTTTAAATTTTAAGAAAATATGAATTTATATTCTATACTTTAAGGAAATTTATCCAAACCCTAAAGTAATAATTGTATCAATTTAAATCTTAAATTTTTGTAGGCGAATCAATTTACCTCCTTCATTATATTATGTTTGAGAAAATCTCGTGTAAAACTTATAATTATATCAATTAAACTCCTAAACTTTCATAAGTGTATCAATTAAGACTCTTAATTAGTCCTAATTTCCTCTAAGAATCATCTATGCTTTTACTATATTTGTTTATTTTGTAAAACCGACATTTGACAAAGTCTATACACATTTTAGAACCAATGCATGGATGATTTTCAAAGGTAATTGTAATGAAAGGTCTAAATTGATAAGCTTATGAAAATTTTGGAGTTAAATTGACTCAAATCATATGTTTCACACGAGTCGAACAAAATCTATAGGAGAATGTAAATTGATACACTTACGAAAGTTTATGGTTTAATGAATACAATTATTAGTTTAAGGTTTTAATTGATACAACCCCCAAAGTTTATGGATATAAATTGATATTTACCCTAATTTTTAAACAATAAATAGTAACTTACGCTTAATATCTATTAAAGTATTATTCGATAATCATTTAATTTTTGAATATCGCTTCCATTTATAAGTTTCAATGTTTTGCTAACCACTTTCTACTAATAATTTAAAAAATCAAGCCAAGTTTTCAAAACTAAAAAATAGTTTTCAATTTTTTTTTTAATTTTAGTATTTAACTAGGAGCTTACAATTTTTTTTAATGTGAAAACTATAATTGGAGATCAATTGGGAGGAAAAATACATAAATTTTAAAAATAGAAAACTAAAAATAATTGTTACCGAACGAGTAGTTTTAAATTTTTGTTTTTCTAAAAATTAAGCATATAAAGGGACCTTTAATATTAATATTGTTGTTTTCAAAACTTTTTAGAGAAATATTGTTGTTTTGAAACTTATTAGAGAAATATTGTTTTTTTGGGAGTTCAAGGCTAGAGGTCGAACGTTGAGAACTCGACTAATGTGGAGGTCGATTGAGAACTCGACGAACAAAGAAAAACTTGAAAATAATACATAGGCCAAAACTTCAACCCTCGACAAGGTAAATCTCGCGAATCTCGCTTAGGTTGTCGAAGGTTGAAGTTTTGACATACATCCACCCTCGAGATTGCAGGTTTATTACTTTTCTTTTTCCCTCATAGAGGAAATAAAGTAATGAGATGGTATACTATATGTATCTGTGTACTTGAGCTTCTTTTAACAACCTATGCATTTTTTATCATTTCGAATTAGACGGAGGGTTGTGGGATTGACGTGAGGGGGTGGGGATGACTATATTTCTGGGAGCGAACTCCAGGCGAATATGAAGCGCATGGATACAAGTTATGCCTTGGAATGAAAGACAATTCCGAATTAGTTTTGTCTACGAACAAAATTTTGTATATTAGGTCGTCGAAGGTTACACACATGTCGAAATTTCAAAGCGATTAAGGAGATAAGTGGGCTGCAGCAGATTAAAGAGAGAGCGAGATTCAAAGTGAGATAGTAGGAGAGAGCGAGATGTTGAATGAGATTTTAAGACAGAGCGAGATTCAAAGTGAGATTTTAGGAGAGAGTGAGATTCAAAGCGAGAATGTTGGAGAGAGCGAGATGTAGTTTATATTGACTAATCTGACTAACATTGAACTTGGTAAAATGAAATGGTTGAATAATTGAAAAATGAGATTATTCAGGAATACACATTGAATGCTAAGATTACGCATTGAGTTTCTGGTAGTAGATCCATAATAAAAAAAAGTGTTTGTGATTGTTCCAGAAGAAATGAAAGCTAGTAATCATTAATAGAAAAATAACAACAATAACAGATGAGCGAGATATTGAGAGAAAGCGAGAGTGAGAGAGCGAGATCTTAGGAGAGAGCGATACTGAGAGAGCGAGAGTTTTCACTTTATTTGTACTTTTCATAGAAATATATATAAAAAAAAAAAGAGAGAGAAAAAAGAGCTAATAATCATACTATAATTGAATAATCATTAAACTATAATTGAATATATTAGATTATTATACTGTAATTGAATAATCATTAGACAACAAATTGAATATATTAGATTATTATACTATAATTGAATAATCATTAGACAACAAATTGAATATATTAGATTACTATACTATAATTGAATAACCATTAGACAATAAATTGAATATATTAGATTATTATACTATAAATTGAATATATAAGATTATTATAATGTAAAACTTTATTGATTAAAAAAAATGAATATACAGTAGATTATTATAAAAAAAAATTGAATGTACAATAAATTATAATTAAAAAAAAATTGAATATACAATAAAATGAATATATAATAAAAAAAATTATTTATTATTCAATTCCTAACTATCTGGAGCCCGTCTTAGTAACGAAGGACTCTTCCTTCGATTATGTCCTAACTGGTTACAAAATTCACATCGTTGTCAAGTGGCTGGTTCTGTCCAATTCATCTTGTTGTGATAACGTGAACTTTTCGATCTACCAAGTCTTCTCAACAACGATGGATCAGGATGTAAGACGGGCATATTAGGGTGCGTGATCCAATAATCTTCATGCGGTACAGGTTCTCGGTATTTTTGCAACTATGGGCTTGGGAGCAATTTCCAACTTCATGCGGGCATATTAGGTTCGAGAGATAGCTGGGCCTTTCATACTTTTGCAACTATGGGCTTGGGAGTGATTTCCAACAATGGCTCCACAGCTACATCATGTTAATGACGCTCAGTTAGTTGGACGAGCCTACGGTTCTCGGTATGTTGTTTTAATTCAATTTAATTTTTATATCACCGATCTAGTTAATTTAAATTCTAAATTATCAATTTAAAAATTTAGGTGGAGAGACAAATTTTGTGTGACTAAGACAGCCACACATGTAGTCAACCAGTATAGATACATGTTTGATATGCTTCAACCTGAACAAGTACATTACACTAAACCTAATTGATTATTTTATTCACATTTTTATTGTATTTGTCTTTAATATTCTTTGATATAACATTTTGTGTTTCAGGTTATTTGGGAGCTGTACAAAATTATTGTGCATACTTTTCCTAATTTTTGTACGAATGGTCAAAACATATGGCGGACGATGAGTCCTCTCATATTTTTTCATATTGGTGAGTGGCATCTTCCTGACAGGGTGATGAGACAATTCGGTTTTCAGCAGGATGTTCCATCGCCTTATAATACTGAACCCATACTGCATGATATTGACCTAAGGACTGGAGATTGGTCCGAAAAAGTTGCACATTTGGTAGTGCGATGGCACTATCGTGCAAAAGGTTTATTGCAGTGGGGGTTTCTCTTGAACAGTTTGATACAGATGTCACTCTAGAATACATTCATTGATATAATAATATCACAAGGCATTACGTCATTCGTCTGGGAGCAGCTGTGGGTCATATGGTAAATGAATAAATATTATCTAATTTTTTTAAATTTAAATTTATTTTAAATATTGTCTAATTGTTTTATAATTCATAGAGATCGAACAATAGTAGACTCTGTGAGGTTGTGAATGATCCGAACCAGGTTCTTGCTATATGTAGTGACAACCAAAGCTATATGGAGGAAATTCATTATATGTACGATATACCTATTGTTCTTCCACCAGCTCCTAGACATAGAGGACTTGTTCGGAAAGAGGATGAGTTTGATGAGGTTGTACATAATGTGGAAGAGTTGCCCCCTATGACGCAGACGCAGATGCAGAGTCAAACTGATTATGTTAGTCCGATGATGATGACGCCAGCATTTGGTTCAGGACATTATGACTCAGAAGCTGGTCCTTCGTTTTCATACGTGCATAGACATGGTCAGGGTCGTGGAGAGCATAATGAATATTTATATTATGAAGCGCCTGCAGAAGTACCAGAGCAACATCAAGAAGAACCCGAGCAACCTCAAGTTCGAAGTCAACGACGACAACTAGCTCGAAATCAATGACGTCCGTCTTGTGGGACACATTGATTTTTGTAATTATTTTTATATAAATGAGATATTTAATTTACATTTTTTTATTTTTATGAGTTATTATTTTTTTAATTTATTCATTTTAGAGTTTAAATAAAATAATAAAATATTTTTAGAAACTATTTTTATAAAATGAAAAATAAAAAAAAAAATAAAAGAAGAAAGGATTAGAAAGAAGAAGGTGGAATGTGTAATAATTAAAAAGGAAAAAAAAGGAAAATTTGTACGGTATTCTCGTTCTCTATCAAAATCTCGCCATTTCGCTCTCGCTCACGCTCACACTCAAAATCTCGCTCTCTCAAAATCTCGCTCTCTCTCATAATCTCGCTCTCGAATTTGATTGGGAAGTTCAGTGGCAAAAAGAAGGAGATTCATTAGTTTGTTATTTAGTCAGACTTGCTGATATGACAGAATCCGTAAAAATTATTCAACAAGCTTTGGAAGGAATTCCAGGGAGGCCTTATGAAAATTTAGAAATACGATCTTTTGATAGAGGAATGTCTCCGGAATGATAATTAAATATTATTCAACCCTCGACTTATTTAAAACAAAAACAACAATATTTTTACAAATAGTTTGAAAACAACAGTATTTTCCTAAATAGTTTCTAAAAGGACAATATCCTTTTAATTATTGAAAGACGCCGTTGCACGAGCGAGATAATGTGCCACTCTATTTGTCACTCTCAAACATTATGCGAAAGACACAATCCAAACAACCTCGAACAAGGAGATAATCTCCTCAAGTCACTCAATTCAAAAAGGTCACTACCTACATGATTAACAACATTAGCCATATCAAAATTTGAGACAACAAAAATTATGAGAAAACAAACCCAATTTTCGAATGATTATCAAATAACAATCCCAACTTGACAAAATCCAATTACTTTTAAGTAATTTATATAATAGAATTAGTTCCAAACATGCTAATCCTTGCGTTTTCCTAAAATTTACTTTTTTATTAATATAACCGTAGTAATAATAAGTGATTAAACTTTTAATTTTAAGAGAAAAAGTACATACCAATTACCTAAACTAAGCCGTCCAAAATTCAAATTGGGAGATTAAGAAATATAATCATGATTTAGCTACCGTTATTAAGACAAATTTATAGATCTCCTTTTACAAAATCAAGCCTACACACCATTATTATTTCTTTTCTAAACAAGATTCCAATTATAGCCATTTTGTCAGACAACGATCTCATAATTGAGACCAAAAGAAAAAAAAAAAAAAAGTATAGTTTTATAGAATTGCACCCGCTCCCCCTCAATTATAATATTTCTGACAAAAGCCCTTTATTTTCTTTATGATAAAGCAATGCAAATAAACATTAAAAAAAAAGTAGAAATTAAAACTTTTTTTTTTTTGTCTCCCCCATTAAATTTATATAATTAGGCGTAAAAAGAGGATAAAGATTGGGAATCCAACGTGCTTGATTAGTATAACCAAGTACATGAACTGTGCTAATAATTAATTAATTAATTAATAATTAATTAATTAAAGTGGGTATGTGTGAAAAATTAAAGCAAGCACATTCAGTGAAGCTTCTTAACAACTATAACAAATTAAAATGTTTCTAAGAAAAAAAAACTAAATGCAATGTATTTGCTCACAAAATGCATTATACTTGATACACATGCCAAGCATCATTGCATGCTCTCTCTCTCATAAAATATATTAAAAGTAGTCTTCAACATAATTATGTTATGTATTTATTTTTGGGACCGGCTCATAAACCAAGGATGGCCCATTGTATCTTCATCCTAATATAGTTAAGTTAGTTTAGAAATTTATTGCTTAGTTTATAGGGCCTAAATTATTAATTTATTCTATTAGTATTTTTTTTAATCTATCGGAGAAAAATATACACGAACATATCTATTCAAATATAGCAAATCACATCTCAAATATTAACAAACATGGTACCTTGCAAAAAAAAATACAAATATGGTAAAAAAAAATTGGAAAGATATTGTAATTAAAGTGTGGAGTGAGGAAATTGAACCTCAAACCACGAGGTTGATAGTATGAACTGTATGTCAGTTGAGCTACGCTCTTGTTGGCAAATAAGTATGGTAAAATTTATATCGAATTATTAGAGTCAATCAATGAGAGAAAATATCACTAATAAAAGTCTATTAGCAATAAAATCTATCATTTATCGATTTTACTACATTTATAATTCTTTTAAAATGTTGCTATTCATTTAATTATTAGTTCTAAAAGTATTACCTATCATAATTATTTTAAATATTAATCGACTTAATTAGTATGTGAGCCTGAGATTGATGTATGTTTATTGTTAAGTTAAATTATAATATTTTAATCTGTAAACTATTAGATTTGTGTCTATTTAATTTTCAAAATTTTTAAAAAGTATCTAGTCAATCCCTAAATTTAAGGTTTCTGTGTCTATTGAGTACATGTACTTGAAAATATCTAATAATTTTCATAAATTTTAAATTTTGTATTGAATAAGTCTCTAAACATATTTGAGAATTTTAAAAATTTACTGATTTATTAGATATCAAACGAAGTTTTATGTCCAATAAAACTTAAAGGAACTTTCACTCTTGTGAGTCTTAAAAATTTGAAAACTACACTGGCTTATTAAAAAGAATAGAGAATTTATTAAAGTCTAAAATCAAAAGTTTAACAAATATTGAAGTTTAAAAGTTTATGAAACACAAAAATTGAAAGTTAAGTTCATAAGCATCACTTCTGTATATTGGTATCAGTGTTTTTTGGTCTATATTTTATGAGTATTATTAAAATCAAAGTGAAAAAATTTGAAAACTAAAAAGATAGTTTTTAAAAACTTGTTTTTACGCTCTAAAATTTGTTAAGAATATTCGAATGTTGACATAGTAAATGTGAAAACTATGAGTAGAAAATGATGAGAGAACAAGTAAAATTATTGAATAATTTTCCAAGATTCAAAGATAATAAAATTGATACAAACTTCATTATTGGAAAATTTGTTAGGTAGATTGTCACTATTCCTAAACACATAAATGAAGGATAATGGAACGCTTAAAACATCAATTTGAAACTTTCTTGCTCTCGAAACTATTCCTAAGACTATTAGGCACTATATTCATGGTCTCATGTGAATAATTACCCTAATTAAGATGATTGTAGATTCTTAATATCTCTTACACTATTTGCTATATATATATATATTCAAGTAATTGTGTTGTGTTTTAAATTATAGAAGGATGTTTGATACACACAAATGGAAATCTTTCTTTTTATTAAACTATCTTATGATTTAAATTTTTTTTTTATCTTTTTTCTTATTTTTGTAAAAATGAAATAACATTAATTCGAATAGTTAGATCAGACAACTTGAATATCAAAGTTCAACAGTATATCAAATTGTTATTAATTAATAGTTCATGCAATTAGCCGATTCAAAAATTAATAATTAATATTACTACAAAAAGACGCTTGTTTGTTATGTCACCATGGAACTGTATCACTTTAATATTGATAACGACGAATTTATTTGATAATCACTTATCATGATCTTTCAAATCTATTTTTCTAAAAAAAATAAAATGAAATGAAATGAAACTGACAGAATTATTGCATGGCGTTATTAGTGGATTTTTTTTTTCTCTATATATTAAAAAAATGCGTTTCTTCTCCCTTTATTTTTCTTCAAGCCGCGTGCGGCAACTGGTTTTGGCTGGCCTAATAGCATTACCATAACCTTCTATCACTTGTATATATATATATATATATATATATATATATATATTAATTTTTATCTACATGCCTCGAGAAAAAATCATCTACTTATTAGTATTTTCATATTTTTATGAATTCGATATCGACATAAAGGTAAATTAACATATATATTATATCATAAATTTTTTTATGAAACATAAAAGAAAAGTAACAAAATATCACTAATATAAATATAATATATGGGTAAAATTTCATTTTACACCCTTTTTCTTTGAGAACGGTATCGATTTAAACCATAAACTAGTAAATCTATTAATTTAAATCTCAAACTTTTGTAAATTTACATAATCTATTCAGACTTAGTTTGAAATATATCATGAGAAACATATAATTGTTTTAACTTTAAAGTTAATCAATTTAGATTTTTATTAAGATTATATTTGAACGTAGTCCATGCTTTTAATCCTTACATGTGTGCAAATTTTTTTAAGTTTTAGATCAATAAAATGGACTGATTAGAATTGATGTAAGGATAATTTTCGAAGGAAATATTAGTTAGGAGTCTAAATTGATTCGTTTATAAAAATTTAAGGGTCCAATTGATCAAATCACAAGTCTCATATGATACCCAAACAGAACATAATGAAGTATGTAATTAATACATTTATGAAAATTTAGGATTTAAATTAATACAATTATTAATTCATGATTGAAATTGATACAACCCTTAAGGCGTACATTGATTTTTCTTTAATATAAATAATGCAAATTTTGATTTATTTTTAAAAGAGATAATCTATTTACTAAGGTTAATTGTTTTAAAAGGAAAAACTGCTAAATATATTTTAAAATATAGTAAAATGGCAGTGTCTATGAATGATATATGTTTATCAGGGTCTATCACTAATAGGTAGTAAACATTTGTTATATTTATAATTAGATTGATTCATTCTCCGTCATTTGAATTTGAATATTTTTTTATTTTTATATTATTTTTGTAAAATATGCATCAGACATCCCAATTTAAATATATCTTTGTCCGTGTTTCTTAATATTGAGTTCTTAACATTTCATCAACTTCAATTTTTAAACTATATATATAAGTTAAAAAACACTTTTGGTCCCTAAACTCAATTTAAACCTTGTATTTTCAAATTTGTAATAATTTAGTTCCAAACGTAAAAGAAAAATCATCAAAATTAGATATCAATTTTTTTATTATTTCGTGATATAGACTATGTATTTTGTAAGAATATTGAGTCTCTAATTAATTTATCGGTTTATTTATGCAAAAAATATTATTAAATTTTAACACTAATTTATACGGTAAAGACTAAATCATTACAAATTTGAAAGTGTAAGAACTAAATTATTACATAATAAAGTTTAAATACTAAATTATTATAAAATTGAAAATATAAAAATTAAATCGTTATAAATTAAAGTTGGCAGACGAAATTATTAGTTGTATGAAATGTTAGAGATGAAAGATGTTTAACTATATATATATATATATATATATATATATTCAATGAGGAGATTTTATATTAGAAAAAGAGAGATGAAGAAAAATAAAGGAAGGGGAATAGGATAGGATACGATGAATGGTAAGGGGAAGCGACAAGGTGTCGACAAAGTGGAAAGCTTCCCGATGTTTCTGTCTCCCAAAACAAACCTTCCACAGTCAAATCACTTCGTCCATTGACTTTTTTGGTACACTATGGGCCCCCCCTCCTTCCTTTGCTTTTTTTTTTTTTTTTTGTGCCACCTTCCCCACTTCCCTCTAATCATATTCTCATAATTATCTCCTTATGTCTCCAACAAAATATCAACCTTTCTTCCTTTTCTTCTCCTTAGAAATAAATAAAAATTAATTACTTTGTTAAATTCACCCTTTTTGTTCCAATTTTCTATCTCACAAATTAAACTAAAAATGAAATAAATTTGATGACACAAACATGAGTTCTTTCATTTATGTTTTGAATTAACGTGGACAAAATTTGTTGAAAAGATAAATTTACGTCATAATTTATAATGGGACTTCAAAGTGAATCTTATCTAATAAACTTGATCTCTCCTTTGTAAAATATCACATTAAGATTATTCTAATGCATATTATAGATCTCGATGAATAATATAAAATTCACTCCTAATACTCCACTTGAATTAGTTAAAAAGTTTGAAATTCAAAATTATCATAGTCTCACATATCGTTAAACTAGAAATGAAACAAAATTCATGACACAAAAATTAGTTCTTATTGTTTTGAATCAATACGGACAAAATTTTTAAAATGGGTGTGAATTATAATCTTATGTTTACATCATAATTTATCATTGAACTTCAAATTAAACCTTATATCGTAAACTTGGTCTCTTTGTAAACTATCACATATGATTATTGTGACATATAGGTCTCGTTAGGATTGGTTGGTGCCACTTGGCTTTCTTATCCTATAAAAATCAACCTAGCTAGATGCAAATTTCCTCTTCTTTGTATGTATAGTGTGATAACCATACAACAACTAACAAGAAAAGAAAAGAAAAAAAAAAACATAAGTTGGATAATAATCAAGATAAATTAGGATGAATTTTAGTGCTTTCTTTCTTTAGTAATAATGTATCTTGACAACACTACATAGGAAAGAATGCATGTTGAAGTTAAAGTTTTTAAAAAAAGTTTAGAGACATTATATTTAAACCAAAACTTGCAATACATTTATTTTTTCCAAAGTTGAAAAAGATGCAAGATGGAATATGAAAATATTATATTATTAATTAAATAATTAAAAAAATGTTCGTGTAGGTTTGAGTTTCAATTATAACCTTGAACTTTGAAGCTTAAAATTTATTTCAAAACATCCTATAGACTTTTGTTGCTAAATTCATAAAAGAAATTAAAATTTTATGTTTGCTTATATATTGACTATTGCTTATGTCCACAATCTAAACTACACACAGGAGAAGTAAATTTAGGGTCATGGTTAGGGAGAAAATTATAGACCTACGCGAGGATGAAAACTTGAAAAGAAGAAGATGATAACATATGTATGGTTCACATATATGTCATTTTTTATATATTGTTTTTCTTGTATGTATTTAGATTTGTGCACATAAGTGGAAACAAACATTTTCATCCATGATATAATGGTAAAAGTCTACGGAGGTTGTTGTGAAATAAATTTCAAATCTTCAAATGATTAAAATAAAACTTTTCAAAGTTTAAGAGTATAATTGAAATCAACGGCATAGTTTTAAATTTTTTTATATATAATGAAACTAAGAAAAAAATAATTTTGGTCCTTAGGTTTTGGGTTTAGTTTCTATTTAATTTCTATGTTTCAAAATGTTACACTTTAGTCATTAAATTTTGAGTTTGATTTCAATTTAATCTCTAAGTTTCAAAATATTACACTTTTACTTCTTAAATTTTGAGTTTTGGTTCAATTTGGTCCATAGGTTTCAAATTTTATACTTTTAATATGAATTTTTCATTAAAAACTAACTTTTAATTTTGACGTTAGTGTCTATTAATTAATTTAAAATGATTATGAAGTGAACTTTAAATATTAGTTTTATTATTGATGGAAAAAAATACTGACATTTAATTAACTATAATTCTTTAAATTAATTAAAAGACATAATCAATAAAAAAAATGAAAAGTGAGTATTTAATGAAATAATGAAGTTAAAACTGTAAATTTTGTAATCTAAGAATCAAATTGAAATTAAATTTAAACCTCAAACATAAAATTATAACATTTTGAAACTTAGGAACTGTATTAAAATCCAAATGAGTATTTATAGACTACACACATAATATATTTTAAAATTTAAGGACTAATTGAAAATTAAACTCAAAACTTAGAAACGAAAAGAAGTATTTCTCAACAAACGAAAAGAAGTATTTTTCAACTGATATTATTCAACAAATGATGAATTTGTTGTGAACTTGAAAAGAACAATGGAAACACGGATACCAATAAAATATAATATTAAAATAGATATAATATAATATAATAATAAAATAAATAAATATTAAAATAAATTAAACATAATATATAAATAATATTAAATAAATAAATAACAAAAGTAAATAAAATAAAAATGATGGATTTCTCCATTTTCTCCAATCTTTTTAGATTTTGCACAATGTGTGTATTCCAAAACCCCACTATTTATAGACAATTTAACAAGTAGGACGTGAGTTACATTGGCATTAATAATGTATAATGTTGACACATGGTCCATGGACACTAAGTATGAATATCTAATAGGCATCTATTATCATAATATTTAGAATACTCCCCCTTAGATGCCCATTATATATATGAAATATGTCTCGTTAAAACCTTATTAGGAAAAAACCCATTGGGAAAAAAATCTTAGTGAAGAAAAAAGAGTACATATTTCATATAATCTAATATTCTTTAAAAAAAAAGTATATTTACTCCTCATGAAAATATCACTTGAGATCTCTGAGTCACTACATTCCAATATTGTGTACTAATTTCTTCAAGGTTGCAGTTAGTAATGATTTTGGTAAATAAGTCTGGTAGGTTATCCTTACAACAAATTTGTTGTACAATGATGTCACCATTTTCTTCAAGATCACGAGTATAGAAAAGCTTTGGTGAAATATGATTTGTTCCATCTCCTTTAATATATCCTCCTTTGATTTAGGATATGCATGTTGTATTTGAAGGAACTCTTATACAAGAGTACCTCTGAGCGCAAGTGGATCGTTCCAAACTCACTATGACAGAATTACCACATTTACAATCTAAGAGAACAGATATGCAATATACAAATAATTACAGGTATGCTTTGAGAACTAAATAACAAGAAAACAAGAAAACATACAATTGAAGAACACTTCTCCACATCAAATCTCGTTCTCTCCAAAGGTCTGCTCCTCTCGCTCTCGCTGGAACGTCCAAGAAAATTGTTCACCAAAATTCCGATCGTCTACCCATGAACAGCCTCCACAAAAACACAGCAACAATAGGGATGACACCACCACTAAGAACCCTCGGTATTCTCGGGGTGAGAATCCAGGAGGTATAGGCTCTGTTGGATTTGGTAGAGGAAAGGTAGATTGTATACAATGACCGGATAAGTGGGAGAAGGCAGGGTCTATCGTATAGACAATGCTTGATCGTTTAGAAGAAGGTACACGATCGTTTAGTAAATAGGTTGTGATCGTATAGACGATTGTTTAGTAAACGCTCGAGCGCGCGATCATTTAGGAAAGAGCTAGACAATCGTTTAGCAAATCCTATGCGATCGTTTAGAAAGAGGTGCACATGCATACGATCGTGTAGAAACTTTGAGTTATCGTGTAAGCTCTTGGTTTGCTATGCGATAGGCTGTATACACAATGCATGAGCATATTATCTGATCTCTTACAAAATGAAAACGATTTTCATTTTATTCTTAAGTTACAAAAACTGAATGAAACCACCCACTAACATATGGTTACGGAGAAAACGCCAGCACGATTATCCTATAATTGTCCAATTAAAATAATAAATATAATCATATTATATTCATTAACCTATAGTTTAATATCACATATAAACCATAGTGTTTTCTCCTCCACTAGATACAAATCATATTTATATCCATTTTCCTCGCACCTATACAAATCAAAAGATCGTTCTCAAAGGCAGGAGTTCCCAACTCACTTAGGATTGAGGTCATATTACCTATGGTCATTCTAGTGAAGTGGAGTCTCTATCATGAACGACGTTATATAACGAGACGTTAACATTTCGTGGTCAGGTCTTATACAAATTCTTTGTATAGGACGCCCCCGCTCGCATGTCCCCCACATGAATGATCAGGATCAGACCATCTATAGTAAGTCACAATACTTGTAACTATTCTACAAAGCGGGCCGCATCTGTAGCGTTATCAGGATAAGGTTTCCCTCTTATATCCATATACTACAGACCATTTTGGTTATCACTTAAAACATGATCCACTTGTATGTCTCCACATACATGCTTAAGTTACAAACGATAACTAGGGATTTTAGTTTATTGGTTTATGGTAAAGCATATAAAACATCCAATGTTCATAGACAATAAGTGAAGAAAATATCATATATTATACATCACAAGCGTTTGTTCAAAACTGTGTTTACAAACTACAGGACATGAGAGTTTAGGGCATCATCCCTAACAATGTTGTCTTCGTATAATATCATTGGAAGATTTTTACTAGAAGACAAACCACATGTTCCACAAATGTACTGAGTCATTTATCTTAGTCATACACATTCTCGACTAGCCTCATGAATTGCAAGAATTTCAGCATGATTTGAGGAAGTAGTCATATGGTTTGTTTCATTGATCGTCATGATATAAAAATTCTTCTCCATGTACTAAATAACCTATTTAAGATCTAGCTTGTTTGGGTTAGATAACTAACTTGCATCTTCATAACCAACTAGATCATAATTAGATTTATTAGAATAAAATAAATCAATGTAAACTAATTCTCAAATAAAACATACCATATGTTTAACTCTACTCCAATATTCTTCTTTTGGAGGAATATGTCATGGTATTGTATATCGACCATTAGAGAATATGTTTTCTCATAATTAATATCAGTCTATTGTGAGAATTATGATGGGATCTGTCTGGCTTTATATCTTGTGGCTTCTCTATATTTGTTTTACAAATACTCCACTTGTATCATACATGTTTGACATTCATTGATGTCTGAACTACTAGTTCTCAAAATTTGAAAAATGAGTTTATTTATATTGGATTGTTTCTTTCCACATTAGTCAATCCTTTCTATGTTGATATTTTTCATACTCACTTTCATAAACAATATCGTGAATAACATTGTCTGCAAATTGTCAACTTATATGGTTCCATAATTTATTGAGATCTCATTATTATCCTCATTTACTTTAATATCCTTATGAGTACTTATATATAGGATTTCTTCTAGAACATCCATATTATTAACTGAGTCATTTATTGACTATTTCTTTTTCGAGGATTTTTATCTTTGGAACTGAATAGTTTATCACGTTTCTGGTGTGTCCCAGACTCATTAGTGACAACTTATTGCTTTTATTAGAACGTTTGTAGCTGGTATATATGACTTAGTTGCTTTCTTAGCATTTATAAATGCATATGGTAACTTATTTGCTATATTTGCAAATGAATTATTTTATAAACTTCAAGTTCACATTGATCTGTATAGGGATTTAAATGAGACAATAACAATGCATTTCATGTAATTTCTTTTTCCAACTTTTTAATCCCTCCCCCCAATGTTGAAAATTTTGTTTCATTAAAACAAAAATCAGTAAATCGTGCAGTCATCACCTGTCAGGGTCAAAATACTTAATAATTGATGGGGAATCATATCTAACATATATTCCTAACCTCCTTTGAGGACCCATCTTAGTATATTGTGGTGGAGTAATTGGAACATATACTGCACATCCAAAAATTCTCAGATGGGAAATATCTGGCTCATGGCCATAAGCTAATTGTAATGGCAAGTACTTATGATAAGCTACTAGCATAATGCGTACAAGTGATGCCACATGCAAAATAGCATGTTCCTATACAGATGTAGGAAGCTTAACTCTTATAAGCAATGGTCTAGTAATTAACCGCAAACGTTTTATGAATGATTCAACTAAATCATTTTGTGTATGAACATGAGCTACATGATGTTCAACACTTATTCCAATTGACATACAATAATTATCAAAAGCTTGAGATATAAATTCACCAGCATTATCAAGACAAATGGTCTTAATTGTTTAATCAGAAAATTGTGCTCTTAACTTAATTATTTCAGCAAGTAATCTTGCAAATGCAAGATTTTGACTTGATAATAAGCACACGTGTGATCATCTGCTGAATGCGTCTATTAATACCATAAAATATCTTAATGGTTCACTTGGTGGGTTAATAGGTCCACATATATCTGAAGAAGATCAGACATGAGGATTTCCATGAGCAGCGGAATGATCGTTCCAAATTCCATTCGTATTTAAACGTACAGAGACTAGTCATTTCGTGGTTCGATCTTATACAAACTCTTTGTATAGGACACCCTTGCTCGCATGTCTCCACATGAATGGTCAGAATCTACCATTTGTAGCAGTTCACAACACTTGCAAACCTCTACAAAGCGGGCCGTATCCGTAGTATCACCAGGATCAGGTATCCCTCCTTAATCCTTATACTACAGACCTTTTTAGGTTATCACTTAAGGCATGATCCACTTATATATCTCATATACATGCTTAAGGTTTACATATAATAACCATAGAGCTTAGTTTATTGGATATGAGTAAATGCCAAATAAAATAACTCTTATTTTATTCATAACAATGTGTATAGATTACAAACTACGAGACTCCGGGAGAATTAGGACATCAGTCCCAACAATATCACCATGAATTCGTTCTAAAAATGTAGGTGATTCAATCACTTTAGCTGGTGATGGTCTAATTATCAATTTTCCTTGAGATCAAGCATCACATGATAATTCATTAGATTGAAGAATCTTTTGACTCTTCAATGGGTGTCCATTTGAATTCTCAATAATTCTTCTCATCATTATAGATCTTGGATGACCTAATCTATCATGTCAAATTATAAATATGTTTGGATTCATGAACTTTAGGTTCATTGTTGCATATGTTTCAACTCATATATGAGTATAATATAATTCAGAAGATAAAGAAAGCAACTCTTCCAATATACGTTTTTCATATGAGATAGTAGATATGATATAAAGATACTCCATATTATTCTTTCTATCAGTCTCAATATGATAACCATTGCAACATATCTTTAAAACTAAGTAGATTTCTCTTTGATTGACTAGAGAACAATACATTGTCAATTATAAATTTTGTTCTTCTAGATAAAATAATATTTGTTTTTTCAAAGCCTTCAATTAGGTTTGTAGAACCTGATATCGTTTGACTTTTACTTCTAGCATTGTCAGTTTAGAAAAATATTTTCTACTTGTAAGTATTGTATGTGTAGTTGCGCTGTCTGCCAGATATAGATATTCCTTACTCAGTTTTTAGTCACCCAACATATGAAAATGATACATGTTTCTTCATTAAAAGAAAATAATTATAATAAGAAAAACAACACTTGGAATATACAAAATTTAATATTAACCAAGGAAAAAAATATAAAAAGTAAACAATATTAATACTAAATATTCTCAAAATCAAAAGAAATGCTTGTAATGTCATCAAATGTGTCAATTTTCTCTTCAAGAGATTTGAAAAAAAAGTGTCACATCCAAATCTGTTATATTGGATGGATAAAATATATCATTATCATTGTATGCAAAATTTGCTTCCATATGTTTTTTTTTTTTTTTTTTAATTTTCCTCCAGGGAGACTTGATAGAGATTAACTAAGTGTTTTGAATTACAATAGGTACGTGGCCAATGGTCAGTCGTCCCACATCGGAAGCAATTAGTTTCAATACTTTTTTATCTCTTATCTTGTGGTGTTTTTCGTTTGTGATCACCATTTTGTGTGGTTCTCTTGAAATTTGAATGATTAGAACGATCACCACAAAAATAATAATTATTTCTTTTTCTGTCACGGTCACGATCTCAACCACGACCACAACCTCGACCACAATTATTAACATGCACACCATTCACTTCAGGGAATGGTATCGTTTCAGTTGGTTGAGATTCATGATTTTCATTAATAACTTGTTATTTCGTTTGGTTACGAGAAGACATGAAATTAGTTCATAATACTGTTTAAAACCTTTCTCTCGATATTGCTACTACAGGAGCATATCCAAAATGTAGAAAAATGTCTTCTCTAACATATTGATTTAAAATTTTTGAGCCTCAAGTGCATTCATTTACGACGAGTTTTAGGAAAAAAATTTGTTTTCAGATGACTACATTTTTATGGCATCTAGGTATATTTTGGCATCAAGCACAATGACATAAATTCTAATTTTATAATATACAATGACATAAATTCTAATTTTATAATATTTCTCGTAGTAATATTATTACAAAATATTTCATTTATATTAGAAATTTAATGTTTATCAAATATGTAAAACAACATTTAATTTATTAATTATAACAAAGAGAGAAAGATCAACATACCTTTAGGACATATTTTTAGCGAGAAAAACGTTAGGAGCTCGTGCTAGTAATGTATTGTGAACTTGAGGAGCACAACGGGAACACAGATACCATAAAATATAATATTAAAATAGATATAATATAATATAATAATAAAATAAATTAAACATAATATATAAATTTGTGAAATAAATTAATAACAAAAGTAAATAAAATAAAAATGATGGATTTCTCCACTTTCTCCAATCTTTTTGGATTTAACACAATGTGTGTATTCCAAAACTCACAAAATGCCACTATTTATAGGCAATTTGACAAGTAGGATGTGAATTAAATAAATACTAATAATATGTAATATTGAGACACATGGACAACACTTTGAAAAATGAGGACATAATCAATAAACACTCATAAATCTAACCGATATCTATTATCATAATATTTATAATAAAATTAATATTGTTGTGAAATGAACGTAAAAGGAAAAAAAAAATAAAAAACGAGAAAGGCATTTAGATTGAATGTACCGACATTGACCACCTTAATTTCAATTTGTGTTTCTCGTGTCGAAGAAACTTTGGTACGTGTGGGCTTAATGGCTTAAACCGCCATACCCCACGTGTCTTCTTCCTATTTGTTCTTTTCCTCATACAATAATCATATCTCATGATCTATTTCCAGCTTTATTAGTTCTATATATAATATATGAAATGAAATCCTCAAACCAACAACTTATAATTCATTATTCACTAAACAAAATACAAAGGAGTTTGTGGTTTGCATCATTAGCTATGTCATCGTCGGAGACAGTTCCAGAGTCGCCGGAATCTGATTTGACTCAAATCAATTTCGATGAAACTGAGCTCACCTTGGGACTTCCAGGAGCCGAATTCCGGCCAACTGATCACAAACCCAACGCCAAACGTTGTTTCCTTGACACTGTTGATGCCGGTGTTGGGAGCTCGACAAGCGAACCGCGTGACGGTCACGACCAGCCTCAACTCATCTCTTCCGGCGATAGTGAGTTTTAACATCCATCGTAGTCTATCCAATTAAACTTTTTGAATATGATAATGATTCGATTTTGTTATGGTAATCAGAACAATTTTGGAGTCAAATTTTCTTTGGATGTTATTATGTTTTTATTAATATAATTCAAGCTCCTAAATGGAAGAATGTTTTCATTATTATAAATAAAAGATTGTATATTTGGGTATAATTATGTTTTTAACGACTCACTAAGATTCAAAAAGGAAAAAAATGATACTACCCAACACATTTCCATAACCATTTGGTCTTTTAATTTTTTATTTTAAAGATTTAAGATTATAAACATTATTTCTACCCGCTCTTTGTTCTAATTTTTTTTTTTTTTTTTTTTTGGAGTGTTTTAAAAAACAAAGGTAGGTTTTGAAATCTAAGAAAAAAAAATAGTTTTTAGAAACATGTTTTTGTTTTTTAATTTGCCTAAGGATTTTAGTGTTTAGTAAGGAAAGATGAAAATTATGATAAAAAAAAGTTGTAAAAAAGAGTATAATTTTTAAAAATCAAATAACTATCAAACGAAATCTGCAACGGTAAAAATTTGAAATTATTTTTTAAGAGAAGAAAGAGAGTTTATTAGCTATAGAAAGACAAGTTGAATTGAGCAAAGTAAATTGAAGTTAAATTTTGATAGGTAGAATATTATTAATATATGGAGTATATTTTTCATATACATAGGGCAAAAGCGGGCAGTAATGGGTTGGCCGCCAGTGAGATCATACAGAAAAAAGACAATAGAAATGAACAGCAAATACGTTAAAGTTGCGGCTGATGGGGCGCCATATCTGCGTAAGCTCGACCTTGAGATGTTCGATGGCTATCAACAATTATTCATCGCATTTGAGCAATTGTTTACCTCTTTTCCTATATGTTGTGAGTCCATATAATTCATACTCTTTTTTATTTTTATTATTAATCTTTTCAACAATCACATGTTCGGAGATTGAACTATATATTCAAACGATCTCAAAGATGATAACAGATGTCTTATCGATCAAGTTATGCAATACATGACTATCTTTTTTTTTTATCATATGATTCTTCTACTAAATGATGTAACATTTAATGATAAGACCAAAGGATTTGAATTTTAGATAATATATATATTGCTAAAACAAAAAATTTAATTTAAATTTTTTTTAAAATGATAGATACGTGTGTGTTTTAGGTGATTACTTGGAAGAAGGAAACAATTTGAACCCTGTGAAAAGAGCAGATGAATACTTACCAACCTATGAAGACAAAGATGGAGATTGGATGTTAGTCGGAGATGTCCCTTGGAAGTAAGTTGATATTCATTGTTTTTTTCCATCAATTTCAATTTGATCTTATTTAACTAATTAATTAGGGGTAACTACAAATATAGCCATTAGATTCAAAGTATTAGCAGATATAGTACAATGTAAAATAGTTTGTAGATATAGAAAAATTTAAGTCCAGTTTTGGAATCTATTAGTGATACACTATATCGTTACTAGAAGTCTTTTAACAATAGAATTTATCAATGATAGATTTTGCTATATCAGCAAATCTTTAAAAATGTTACTATACAATTATAGAAAGTGTTATCTATCGCAATTACCTAGTTAATTAACATTCCTCCCTTCTAATCAACTTACAAAATGTGCAGGTTGTTTATTGAATCTTGCAAACGTATTCGTCTGATGAAAGGTTCAGATGCCATTGGCATAGGTAACTTTTTTTTTTTAATTAAGAAATTTATTCTGTTCTGTTTTTATTATCCAAATGAACAATAGGTTGTTAATATGTGAGTTTGTTGTTGACTTATATACAGCTCCAAGGACACCATAAAAGGAGGGAAGGAGAGGAAGCTTTTGGATGGACAGCTTTTCTTTTCTTTATCCTTTTTGAATTTGTTAAAGTTTGGATGAATATGCTTGTAGTTATGGCATTGCCTTGACGTGATTAGGCCTCGGTTGATTTTGTATAATAAAATGTCAGTTCAAAAAAGTAATATTTACTTAACTACAGTGTTGTACAGTTACCAATACCAACATAGCTTAAGTAGTCAAATATTAATGACTTGTTTATAAGTTCTAATTTTGAAGCTCTTCCCCTCATTTTCTTTGTGTTATCAAATTCAAATTAATGTCCTATTATAGAAAGATTGAGTTACCTTTGATGTCAGACTTCTAGTCTGGTGAAATTCTTTAGTAATGAAGTGCATTAAAGATTTATTTGAAGTACCAAAAAACAAAAAACAGAGAAAAAGGCTATGAAAGTGGCCAATGATATGTGTAGACTGGAAATTGGAATGAAACCAATTACTAACAAGTAACAACAAGAAATAACAGGTTTATCTAGTCTAAATCGTTTGACCATAGACAAGTTACCTACAATTACAACCCAAATCTTTTGTAGATCTTTTTTTTAGTTCAAAGATTGCAAAGCTAGAAGATTGAATCATCAACTTTGAGATGGTAATTAATGTCTTGTTCCATTAAACTATATATGCTTGGATTGACCATCCAAATTTTGTATAGATCAAAACCCTGCATTTACATGAGAAGCAAGCAAAGCAAGAGTGTTCGCTTACAATAGACTAATCAATCCTAAAGCTTGTCAAGTTATGTTCTCATGGCAATCTTTCAAACTGACTACCAAGAACAGGAGACAGGGTGGAAGTTATATAAGTTTATGAACTAATATAATTCCCTCTAATTTAGATATTATGAAACAAAACCAAGTTGGTCGATCTTGACATAAGGGAAGCTTCCACAGGTTATTGGTTTGATGGTCATATTTTCCCTTCCATGTCAGGGTTTGGAATTGAGGGAGAAAAAAAAAAACACCTTCGACATTAATCTTTATAAAATAACGGAACCGAAGATTCTTCATTCATTTTTTTTAGTACAACTGTGGGAATGGAGGATCGAACCTCCAACCTAAAGGAAGTGAGGTCATGTCAACCATAAGCAAATCCAAGTTGATTGTATTAAGAATGATTATCTTGTTTATCTGCATAGGCCATAACTTTATTCGATAACAAAAACTATACAACATGCCTCTGGCTTTACCTTGCAATGGAAGATATCGTTCAAAAGATGTAGATGCAGGCAATCAAAGTAAGCATTGTGGTTAATACTACTGATACAAGGTTCACAGCATTGTAAGGTAAAGCCAGGGGCATGTTGTATAGTTTTTGTTATCGAATAAAGTATCTTTCAAACTGACTACCAAGAACAGGAGACGGGGTGGAAGTTATATAAGTTTATGAACTAATATAATTCCCTCTAGTTTAGATATTATGAAACAAAACCAAGTTGGTCGCTCTTGACATAAGGGAAGCTTCCACAGTTTATTGGTTTGATGGTCATATTTTCCCTTCTATGTCAGGGTTTGGAATTGAGGGAGAAAAAAAAAACACCTTCGACATTAGTCTTTATAAAATAACGGAACCGAAGATTTTTCATTCATTTTTTTTAGTACAACTGTGGGAATGGAGGATCGAACTTCCAACCTAAAGGGAGTGAGGTCATGTCAACTATAAGCAAATCCAAGTTGATTGTATTAAGAATGATTATCTTATTTATCCGCATAGGCCATAACTTTATTCGATAACAGAAACTATACAACATGCCCCTGGCTTTACCTTGCAATGGAAGATATCGTTCAAAAGATGTAGATGCAGGCAATCGAAGTAAGCATTGTGGTTAATACTACTGATACAAGGTTCACGGCATTGTTATCAAGAATGTTGAGACCTGATATTTTCTTTACAGTTGGTCCGGGTTTTCCTACAACCTGCACAAAGGAAAACTCCTCTCTTGAGCGTCAAATAACCATTATCAGATGCATAGAATATTTGTAATTCCAGTAGTTAATTGGTTAGCTGGTTAATCGGTCTCTTGTGAGTTGTAACTTAATGGTTTTTAATTATTTACATAAGATCGTACTTTTCACTAAGAGGATGTTTGGAGCAAGGTGCGGCGTTGTGAACTCTTGAGACCCATAGAGTAAGCAGTTAATATGGCATAAAATTCATAATTTTTAGTCGTGGATCGACGAACTCCTTGGGTCAAAGAAGTTGTGGAGTTCACAACTCCACTCCTCCCAACTCCTTAGGCCAACACCCCTAAAATACAACAATATTTTTTCATCTCTGGAGGCCAATACCCCTATAACCGTTCTTATGTTCTTTTAGTTTGCTAAAACAGAATCATTCATTCAAAGGGTGTAGGAAACATGGATGAGGCAAATGGGAATACCTTATTACGAACTGTGCAGAATCCACTGAATTGCACTGTTGCTCCCAAAAGAGAGTCTATGACACTTCCACAAAGTCCAGCCACGGCTGCTAGGGGAATTACCAATAGCTGTTTCAGCGCTGTGCCATAATCACATTTTGCAGTGAAAAATCCAATGAGAACAAATGTCAATCCTACGACAGCGCCTGCAGCAGTAGCAGCAAGGAGCCCTGCATTTGTTACTGCACCATTTGTACCCTTTCGAACAGGCTATATCCAGAAAGAAACAACATCCAAATCAGCCATAATTTATTTGTACATTGGATATGAATTTAGGTAGCTGATAAAGACCAGCAGCAACATGCGCTTAAGCTTGTAAAATATACTAACATATTTTGAAACCAAAGGAAATTTGCAATCAGAAAGCAGACATTTGGCTTGCCATTTCAAATTCAACATGAAAGAAAAATGTGAACTCAAATAATATGCTTTCCAAATAGCTTAAGTTTGAGATGTGTAGTGGCTAAAATAGACCAGAAAGGTCCTGCATCCAACCAGTAGAGAACAACAATACAAGAGGAGGAAAAGATGAATGGTCTAAGAAACGAGACAGAGATTAATCAAGAAATATCGAAATTAATTGAACCTTGAAGTTTGTGATTAGTCGAGGTGTTGCATCACTAAGAATTCCAAGCTCAGAAGACCATGTGTCCCCATTGCAGCAGGAGTAGTGCCCTAGAATGCCACCAATGAGAGCAGTGACAAGAGCTGAATCTTTAGAGTCCAGGCATTTATCTTGCCACCCTGTAATTTTCCAAATAAGCACAGCCAAAACCGTAGCAATACCACTATTAGAAAGAACTTGAATCCTGAAAAGGAGCAATAACAGAACATCAATGGTGTTACAAAACTTTGGTAGGATGGGTAATGACATATCTAATTACAAATAATCACCAAGTCATTTTTATGCATTATTAGATAAACATGAGGTTCCATCTCAAAATCAATTGGTAATGAGAAGAGTAGCACATATATCTTATAAAAATTATTAAGTCTCTATTTTTCCAATGTGGGATAGTCAACATGTTATGTTGTTCTAGCAGCTTCATCTTTGACTTGGTTACAGTTACAATATTTTTTTAAAACAAATTCTCTTCTCGAAGTGTCATTCTATGCAGCATGCATGACAAGTTAATTTAGCCAAGTCACATGTGGAAGCAACTTAAGTTCTGCAATATCTTCTGAACCATTTGAGACCATTTTGAACGAATGGTTTATCACCAAGCAAGGAGAAACAGAAGTTCTTATTTATCCATTATGATTTGAGCTTGTGGAGATACCATAGACTACATTCAGCATTGAATTGAACAAAAATTACATATTTTGGCCCATATAGAAAGTTTAATGGCCCGGACATGTTCAAATCAGATCAGCAGCTCTATAACAGGAGCGCCCAAGTATGCAACTTAAATGCAAAACAGATCAATCATATTCCTTGGACGAGTTGTTTTAAACCTTAAGCTCTGGCATTAAAGGAATAGAATGAAAGCACAGACTAAAAACACAAGTAGTCAGTATTTTCCAGCAAAATTTCCAAAATGCACTTTCAGCCAACTGAACAAGAAACTACAAGTTAAGAGGTGCATAACCTGAAGTATAGGAAGTAGAATTACCAATTCCTTTGACCACCTTCCTTAAAATCAGCATCAACGACTCGTTTCTTCTCTTCCCCAACCTTGGTAAGCTTAGACGAAGTGAAAAAGAATACAAGAAGCACAGCACCGAACCTTCAAAAATGAATTCATGATAACATCAATTCAACAATCCAGATCGAACTCGGAAATTCACAATCAAATAGGCAAATAAAACAACCAAGATTCAGCTTCCAGTAACCAATCAGGTATAGTGAATTGGCAAACCTGTAGCTGACAGCGAAATGAATCAACATGACAATAAATCCGGCGATAGCTCCAGAGAGGTCCAACGATTTTCTTCGGTATGCTCTGATAGCAATAATTGATGAGATTATTACGGCGACAGAAGGCTGAATCAGATGATACTCCATTTTTTATCTTCACGTCGCTTAGCTTCTCCTTGATAGAGAGCGCTTGCGACTGTTAAATTGAACTGCAGAGTTTGAAATTCTGGAATTGAATCAAATTATCAGTTTCATCTAAATGAAGAAACAAAAGAGTGAGAAGCGTGGTTCCAACAAGCTTGCACGAGGTTTTTACCGTCCACGGAATTTGGAGGCTTTGAGGACATCACCGGGATTTCCAGGAGAAATTTGGGCCGATGACCTAATATTTCAGCCCATAATGTCAAATGATCCGATTTTTTAAAAAATTGTCAATTGACCTTCTGCTGACGTCATGACGGTAGGAGATTACAAGAATTGTCCTTAATAATTATCTCGCTCTCGTTACATGGTTCTCGCTCTTGTTGTCTGTCTATCTTCCATTGTGATGTGATTGTTAGTCACAGTAGTATTGATTTGACAATTTTCATAAATTCATTTGTCTACAACTTAAAATCGTTAACATACAACGAACATTTAATGGTGAATTCTTTAAAATCTAACTTCATTTGAACAGAGTTTTTCAGAACCAAACGAAGTTTTCAGAACCAAACGAAGTTTTCAAAACAGGTTTTTCAGAATGGAACAAACTTTTCTTGAACGTGGTTTCATTAGTATTTGTAGGAACGTGGTTTCAAAAAAGGTATGTAAATAGCATAACGAAAGAGATGTGGGAGAAAGTGACAACAAAAGGGGTGTAGGAAAGAGCGACAATGACCTAGGTGGAGGAGAGAGCGAGAGAGAATGATCGAGAGCAAGAGCGAGAGAGAGACAACGAGAGTCACGAGAGCGAGAGTAATTGAAAGCGACAACGAAAGAGATCTATGTGTATTAGACGATATTCATCTGCTTAATAAAAAAAATGTTCTCTTGCTTTGTAGGATGACGAAAAAGTGTCTATTAATTCGATATGGAAGTGATTGGGATGAGAACTAAAATTTGTATGTTGGAGGCGAGCTAACAGGAATTGTTATGCCTATTACATTGAAGTATGAAGAACTTAAAGCTCACATTTCTAGGGTTGAAAATGTAAGTTGCTCAGAGTTTGATGTTGTTATGAGAGTTAAATATAAGCTTGACTATGAAGCCCCTCCACAGTACATATGGAATGACGGTGATGTTCGCTTCCTTCGTTTTAGGGAAGATCTTTGTAGAGTTCAGCTATATGTAACGCTAAAATCGAACCATGATGGAAATGTGAATATGAGTTATGATAGTACAGGGGTAGACGGACAATACGAGGTATCATATGAGCTTAATCGAGAAGAGGATAATATTCCATTGTCTATGAACACTCAACCATCAACATTATCAATAAACAATGACAACATTCATGCATGGGACTTGCAAAGAGAAACTTAATGTAACAAACCTGTGCTTGGTAATGAGATATCAGGAGGACTTACTTCAATGAATTGTGGTCCTTCAGAAAAGTGTGATCCTTTCGTGGTTGGTAATGAAAGATCAACAGGATTGAATTTTATGGATTGTGGTCCTTCGAAAGAGCGTGATTCTTTCATGGTTGATAATGAGAGATCAGTAGGATTGAATTCTAGGGATTGTGGTCGTTCAGAGGTGCGTAGACCTGCAGTGACTATTAATGAAAGATCAGTAGGATTAAATTCCTTGCCTTCATGTCATAAAGGGGAATTGATTATGTCTGAAACCACAGATGTTGGACCAACTTTTTTTTGAATAAGAGTGAGTTAAAAATGAGATTGTCTATTCTGTTCATAAATAATAATTTTGAATATAAGGTAAAGAAGTCAACTAAGTCTTTGTTTATTGTCAAATGTATCGAGGATAATTGTAAGTGGAGCCTTCGTGCAGTGAAAATCCCAGGGTGTGACATATTTAAGATCACAAAGTATATGCGGTCGCACACATGTTCTATTGGAATTTTAAATTATGACTATAGACAAGCAATGGCTACGGTAGTTGGTGAACTAATCAAAGACAAGTTTACAGGCATATGACGTGTTTATAAACCTTGTCACATCATTGAGAATATTAGGAAAGAGTACGACATAAACATAAGTTATGATAAGGTGTGGCATGCAAGGGAAACCATTTATGCTCTCACTAGGGGTACTCCAGAAGAGTCGTAAGTTGTTTTACATGCATATGGTGAAGCATTAAAAATGGAGAATCCAGGTATAAGGTTTGAAATCGAACTTGAAAATGATGTGCATTTCAAGTACATGTTTATGGCATTAGGGCCTTGTATTAAAGGTTTTGCAAGTTGTCGGCCTGTGATAATTGTTGATGGATCGCAATTAAAAGGAAAATACAAAGGGACCATGTTGGTCGGCGTTTCCATGGACGGTAACAACCAAGTATATCCACTAGCATATGCCATAGTGGACAATGAAATTGATCGAGCTTGGAAGTGGTTTGTGTCGAATTTGAAGTGTGCCATTGGAGAACCCCCTAACTTGGTGTTTGTGTCCGATCGAGCAGTATCTATTGACAATGTCATTCGTGCAGTCTTTCTTACGGCATTTCATGGATTGTGCACATACCACATAAAAAATAATATTCTTTCCAACTTTAAGGACAGTACAATTGTTGGGATGTCCAAAGATGTAACCCGGGGATTACACATGTCAAAGTTCCAATCACACTGGGACCAACTACGTACTTTTTGAAATAGTGCTGTATCGAAATATTTGGAGAATATTGGTCTTGAAAGGTAGGCGCGTGTTTACCAAACAGAACGAAGATACGATAACATGTTGTCCAATAGTGCAGAATGTTTCAATTCATTGATCAAAGAATATCGACACCTGCCTATAATGTGCTTATTAGAACATCTTCAAGGCCTCATCCAGTCATGGTTTTATGAACGAAGCAATTATTGGGCATCTCAAATGGCGCCACATCGGACTACTATGAAAACCGATTAGCAAGTGAGTGTGACAAGGGCAGACGATATCCAGTTGAGTCGATTGATTGTTATAGGATCCATGTGCGGGACAATCGATTGGACGGTATTGTGAACCTCCATATGAAGGAATGCACGTGCAAAGAATTTGACTCACTCGGTATTCCATGTTCGCATGCAATTGTGGCTGCGCGAGAACGAAACATCCCTATCTGAGGTCTGTGCAGTCCATTTTATAGCATTAAGTCCCTCATGGTTGCTTATGCAGAGCCCATAAATCCACTCGATCACATATCTGAATGGAAAAGGCCTTCAGGATATGTGGAAAAGAATATTGCACCTCCTAGAAGAGTGGTACAGGTCAGGCGATAAAGAGTACGAAGAATACCATTAAGAGAAGGACACCACAAACAAATAAAATGTGGGAGGTGTCACTACAAGAAAAAAGGCTCTCTCGACGCTTAAAAAGGCCATCGGGAGAATTGTCGTCGGGAGATAGGGTCATTCCCGACGAAGTAAGAAAAGCGTCGGGAGTTAGAAATAACTCCCAACGCCGTATACTAGTCGTCGGGAGATTGGGAGAACTCCCGACGATTGACCACTGCCCGTCGGGAGTTAGGAGGAGAACTCCCGACGGGCTATTTTACTCGTCGGAAGTTCCTGGATCTCCCAACGGCTATCGTGCGCCATCGAGAGATCCACTATTTAATCTTTCTCTTCAGCCTTAGCCGCCCCACCGAACATCTTCTTCTTCACACATCCGCCACACTAATCTTCTTCAAAATCCGCCGCACTCTTCCTCTTCTTCAAATCTTCTTCACATCCGTCGTACTAAAAAAGCCCTCCCCTTCCACATATAAAAAGCCCGTCGAATGCCTTCAGCCTTTCGCACCTCACGTCGTCGGCCGTTCAACTTGCTCTACAGTCACCAGTAAGTACTTCGTCATTTTGTTTATTGAATATATGTGCTTTGATTTTTTTTTTTTTTTTTTGCATAATCAAAATAAAAAATTAATTTGTTATTGTTATTTTTATTGAATGTATATATTAATTTTTTTTATTATTATTGTTATTGAATATATTTATTACTTTTGTTATTGTTATTATTATTGAATATATTTATTAATTTTGTTATTGTTATTGTTATTAAATATACATATTATGATTGAAAAGTTTGTTTTGATTGTTTTGTGCCAGTGGTTGGAGGAAAAATAATTATGGTGCATTCTTGAATTTTGAAAATGAGTTGAAAATGTTATGATGCGTTTTGATCACAACAAGTTTAACTTAGAGTACAAGGGTCGTAAGGAATGTGGGTGTATATATCTTTCATGAGAAAGATGCCATGGATGGAGTGTTTGGAGATTTGGAAAGTCCAAAGGGTAGGAATAATTGATGAATTTAGGGCATATGAAGTCTTTTATTGGAGATCATAATGTCATTATTTTGGTGGAAACGTGTGTTGAGGTGGTTGAATTAATGCTTTGTTAATTTTGCCTAGAGTATAAGGTTTATTATTTGATTTGAATGTTGTGAGGTAGTTGACAAGTGGTATACCTATGACAAAATAGGTTATGTTTGATATAAATTATATTCCACGGATGTTGTGTATACACAAGTCAAATCACCTATTAGAGGTTATTTAGATTTATAAATTCTCTGAACGAACTTGGAATTGATTATTAAATTAATCAAAATTCATGCTTAATTAACAAAGGCTTTGTATTTTGTCCTATAATACAAATTATTATTTTGGATTACAAGTTGGTCAGAAAAGATTTATTTTTAAGGATGAATAAAGAATGGATTAAACTAAGGAATAAGTTATCAGCGGAGTATAGAGAAGGAGTATCCCAATTTTTAGATATGGCGAAGTTTCATGTTAATGATTCCAGACGAATAAGATGTCCATGCAAGAATTGTATGAATTCAATTTAGGAAAAATTAGATATCGTGGAACGACATCTATTAACATATGGAATATCTCCATCATACTTTGAATGAGTATACCATGGAAAGTCAGTAAACTTATCTAGAGGTTTTGAAAGTCGTACTACTTATTCAATACAAAATGTTGAAGTAGATAGTATAGAGGGTAATATTGTCGAAGAAAATGAGATGTTGAATCTTATAAACGATCTACAAGTTCCAATTGAAAATGAAGATGCAAATGAAGAAGGAATTGAGAATGAAATGTCCTCTAATGGTAAAAAAAAAAAGAGATACCACGAACTTATTCGAAGATTTAGTATAACAACAAAAGTAATAGGATACATGTGGATTTAGGATACAAATCGATCAATACATCACACTTTTGGTATGTCGATGAGCCTTTCATCTTTGCTATCCAAGCACAACAAGTCTTCTACATTGATGACATCAAATATGGTAGCAATTGGAAAGTTGTTCAAGTAGTCCAAATAAGCGAATATGAGATATACCAGAAGTGGATGATGTTGAAAATGCACAACTAGATTTACTAGAAATTGTTGGTGGAGTCCGAGTGGATAAAACCATTGAGGAGGTTACTTTATGTAGAGTTGACGTTGATCCTATAGTTGTGAAAAGACCAATTATTGGACATGACGATGATGACTTTATAAACGATGATGATGAAGAACAATCATTTCCTAATAACAGTTTAAGTGCTGATGAATAATTTGAATTAGATTACCATGATGAGTAATGATGTATCTACTCAATTATTTTTTTCTCTATTTACACGTATTTCATATTGATTTGATATTGTTTTGTCTTTTTTGTATTTGTATAGATACGATGTCAACCCCTAATAGGCAACAAGAGGCTGATGAAAAATTCCAGGAGATATATCTAGGCAACACGGGATCTTCTATGGGTGAAATACATCATATACCGTTTTACATTTTTTATTCTGTTAACTGAAATACATCATAAACTGTTTTACATTTTTTATTCCTCAGATAGTAGCTCAGCATCCACTCGGAGGAAACGCGAGCATTTGCAAAACATCAAGTTGGAAAAATACGTCAAAAAACATGGCAGAATTACAATCGTGATAAATGAGGGGGAGACAAAGCCGATTTCTCAACATTCAATACGATTTAATAATGCGATTGGTGTCGTCGTGAGATCTGCATTCCCAATACAATGTCGTACTTTTGCTGAGGTTCCAAACAAGTTTATAGAATTGACTAAGAGCCAATTATTGGTAAGTAATTATAAGTTTATTCTTTTAGAGTCAATTGTAGACTAAGAGTCATGAACATCATATATGCTAATCCGTCCTTCATTCTTTTATAGCCTCATTTCGAACTTGATCTGTCCAGTTAACGACTTAACCATTTTATAGAACATCAAATGCGAAACTCCTTCAAAGAATTTAGAGCAGATTTGCACAGACATTACAGGAAATGTGGAGATCCTCAGTAAGCACGTGTCAACTTGCCTAGCTGGCTTAAAAATAGGCCAGAAGATTGGTATTTTTTGTGTGACCGCTTCGAGAGTGAAACGTTTCAGGTTAAAATAATTTAAGGCGTGTATCATTTCCTGCATTTACTATTATAGAATATTTGTTATTTATTTTTTTGTTGAAATGTAGGAAATGTCGGAGACAAACAGGAAGAATAGAGAGAAATTATCATTTGACCACGTAGGCAGATCGAAGTCATTTCTGCAAATTCAGGCAGAGTTGTAGGCAAAGAAAGATTGAAAAATAGGACGTGTTGACCTATTTAGGGAAACACACTATAAAAATGGCAAGTTCGTGAATGAGGTAGCTGAAAATGCACATGTAACATTTTTTGTTTTACTATCGTGTTGTTTTTTATTTCTAACTTCAGTCGCTCGTACTTACACATTTAATTAATATGTCTAGAATCAAATGTTAGAATTACAATTCAACCCACTCTAGAAGGTTCTCAACCACTAACAGGGGATGAAATCTGTGAGACAGTTTTGGGTAGACGACCCGGATATTCAAAAGGGGCCTAGGTTGGGGCCCTAAACCTAAGTCAAGAAGGGGTAGCAACTCATCGAGTTCGTCATCTACTCAAGCAACGAAGAGGGGAATAGAGGAATTGACAGCTAATTTCGAATAGTCTCAGTCGAGGATTAAGAAATTTGAAAATGTTCAGAAACAAATGAAAGAGGATCATGCAAGACAAATGGAAGAAATGAAAAAAATGATTGAAAACATGATACGACCACAAAGAGAAGGCCCATCGAATTAGGTAAGATTACTACATTATTTAGTTATATAATATGTTGCTATCCTGTAGTTATGGTAACAAAGTAGTTATATCTTAAGTAGCTTTATGATAAAGAATTGTTGGCTATCCTGCAATTATTATAGCCAAACAACTGGATTTTGATATGTTTTTTGTCGTTTTTTCGTTTTTGTGTGTTTTTTTTATGTTCGGGAGGTTTTATGTTTGTCGTGGGGGGTGGGTAGAGTTTGATTATACTCGTTTTATCGTTGAACTTGGAGTTCTTGTGTGTTTATGAATGTTTTTATGAAGTTTTAATGTGTTGTGGGGGGTGGGTTGAGATTGGTTTAAACCATTTTGGGGAGAAAGTTTGAGTTTTATGTGTGTTCGTTCTTGTTTATGAAATTTGTGTGTTTTTTGATGTTAGGAAGGTTTCATGTTTGTCATGGGGGATGGGTAGAGTTTGATTATACTCGTTTTGTCGTTGAACTTGGAGTTCTTGTGTGTTTATGAATGTTTATGAAGTTCTAATGTGTTGTGGGGGGTGGGTTGAGATTGGTTTAAACCATTTTGGAGAGAAAGTTTGAGTTTTATGTGTGTTCGTTCTTGTTTATGAAATTTATAAAGTTTGGTTGGACGATTATGAAGTTCTAATGTGTTCTTATTTATTTATGAAGTTTGGTTCGACGATTATAACATTGTGAATGTTTTGCTTATGAAGTTTATGAAGTTTGGTTGGATGATTATAACATTTGTAGATGTTTTGTTTATGAAATTTATGAAGTTTGGTTGGACGATTATAACATTTGTGAATGTTTTGTTTATTATGTGAATCTGTTTAAGTTGGTTAATTATGTTTAACAGGTTATTTAGATCAAATTTTAAAAAATTACAAACTATAAATTAAAAATATTTAAAAGACAATTTTCAACTATGAAGGAACTCCCCACGCATATTTTACTGCGTCGGGAGTTCTTGTAACTCCTGACACATGAAACAAACCGTCGGGAGTTCGAGAACTCCTGACGCATAGAACAATGCATCGGGAGTTAGTCGAAGAACTCCTGACGCATGTATAGGACGTCGGGAGTTCCTCCAACTGTCGACACCCTATACATGCGTCGGGAGTTCTTCGACTAACTCCTGACACCTTCCTTTCATACGTCTGGAGTTCCTCTCCCGACGGGTTTTTCCTGACCAAACTCCCGATGATCTTATTCATCGGGAGAGGCTCTCCCGATGCATTTTCCACCCTTTCTCGGTGAATTGTGACGTCGGAAGAAGTTCGATTTCTTGTAGTGTGTGGGAACTACGGGCATAATCGACAAAACTGCAGTGAACCGCTCACGTCTAGGTGACCTACTGAATTAAATCCAAATGATTCAAATGTCGGTCGAGTGTGATTTTCTATGTGCCACTTGTAATTCTCAATGTACATAGTCAGACTTGTCGATTTCAAATGTATATCTTTTTCTAGTTAATCTATTCATAAATCCTCAATGTAATCCTCAAGTTTGTAATATCTTGCTATCACTTACACAACTTTACTTAAGTTTGTGTCGCTCTCTCTGGAAATGTTACTCAGGTTGGCATCTTTGTAAATGTCTCGCTAATCTTGTTATCACTTGCACAACTTCACTCAAGTTTGTCTATTCACGAATCTCTGAAAATATATCGCTCTCTCTGGAACTTTCTCGCTAATCTCGCTATCACTTACACAACTTTAATCAAGTTTTTCTATTCACGAATCTCTCAAAATGTCTCGCTCTTTCTGGAAATGTCTTGCTAATCTCACTAATCTCGCTATCACTTACACAACTTTACTCAAGTTTGTCTATTCACGAATCTCTGGAAATGTCTTGCTAATCTCGCTATCACTTACACAACTTTACTCAAGTTTGTCTATTTACGAATCTTTGGAAATGTCTCACTCTCTCTGGGAATATCTCGCTCTTCTCGCTAATCTCACTGTCACTTGCACAACTTTACTCAAATTTGTCTATTCACAAATCTCTGGAAATGTCTCGCTAATCTTGCTAATTTCGCCATCATTTACACAACTTTACTCAAGTTTGTCTAATCTCTGGAAATGTCTCGCTAATCTCGTTATCACTTACACAAGTTCACTCAAGTTTGTCTATTCACAAATCTCTGGAAATGTCTCGCTAATCTCACTAAATTTAGTCAATTGGTTGTCTATTCATGAACATTTCTGGAATTTAATCAATTTTATCTATTCATGTTATTCAAATGTTTGTCTATTCATGTTAGTTTTACACTAACAATTCAAATAACATGTTAGTAAAATTTCATCAATAATATACATAATATACATGTACATCAATAATATAGAGTGTTCGTCTACAACTGACATGCCAACTGAATCCTATAGTCACTCATCTTCAACTGAGTGATTACAGAAGGGGATCTACCCATCACTAGATGCTCTAAGAATTTTACTACAAATATTCCACAATCTAGCAACCCGTGTTGTGTTTTCGTAGCAGTAGGTCGGGATATTTTCCAATGAGATGTTTTTATGTCCGGCTTCCAACGTTTGAAGTCACAGTAGTGAAGAAGCGATGGTAAGGTGTAAGTCAATGGTTCAAGGCAAGACTCCATCTTGTTTTTCGATGTCATGGATGGTAGTGAATTGAATACGAACAAACGACCCCTATTTAAATTGAATGCAATCAACATCCAGTGTTGATCAATGTTTGTTGCCGTATACACGAAGTCCACATCTAACCACTTGACGTCGAATTTACCCATGACATAATCCAGATACGTCTCTTCCCTCATGCTATGGCAACATGCAAAGCCGACTTGTTCTTAATATGTTTGTAGAACCCCATCTTGAGCATTAAGGTGACTCTACACAGGAAAATGAATATTAAAAACACATAATAATCAACCAACGTAGTCATATTCAGAAGTGTAATAAATGGTTACCATTATTCCAATTGGCAGTATGGTGAATCTGTTCATATACATTTCCGGTTGCCTATAGAATTTATCTTTTACGAACTAAAGAAAGATATTTAGGGTCTGCATCCAGAACAAGATATACATTAGGAGAGCAAAGTTCATTGTATGTAATTGGTAAAAAGTACAAGGATCGTAAACTTACATCACACTCAACCCTGAACTTGGTTCAGTCAACTCCTGGAAAAAGGACGTGGATAATGACCAAAATGCATTTTCTCGAATCTCGTTATCTGTATTCTTATCGGCAATCCAGTTCACCATTTTTGTGAATTCAGCATGTGGAACCTCATGCTCCAAGAAGTACTGGATCGCGGCTTTAAACTGTGCTATAGGTTCCCCAGAGAGAGGGTACTTAGTATCCGGACAGTTCAAAGGAAGTTGAACCTCACTTTCCTTTTGTTTTGCTATTTTCTTCTTTGGTTCGACCGGAGGTGTGTATTTATCAACAACCTTTCTCTTATGTGTTTTTTTTCCACTATCGACCATAACCTACAGAAATATAACAAAATGGTGAACATGTCAATAACAAATATGAAGAAAGAGATTTTCAAATCACATAATGATTATGCCTATGAATCGAGATACCTTATACTTCTTCGGTTGTATAAATGAATCGAGATGTATAGTGTCAGGTTGTACAAGTGAGGTAGGTAAAGGTGAGGTAGGCGACCTAGGTCGAGGTGGGATAGGTGACCTAGGTAGAGGTGGGGTAGGCGACCTAGTTAGAGGCGGGGTAGGTGACCTAGGTGTAGGTGGGGTAGATGACATGGTGGTATCGTGGCCTGTCTGTGGAGTGGGGGACCTCATCGCCTCAAACACTGTGGAACCCTTCATAGACTGTGATAGAGACAAAATGGTTGATAATTGTGCTTTGATGTCTCTCTTGTCCGTCTCCAACTTCGATATACGGCCATCCAAGCTCGATGTTGAGCTGTCAATACTCCGTAGGTACGAACATATAAGAGGATTAACATTGGCTCCTTTCTTGGGGCCCGAAACCTCAGGCTCAGAACGATCCTCCTCAGGGACAGAACGCTCCTCCTCAGGCACCGGACGTACGTCACCCACCAGCACATCATGAAACATATCCTCGCTGGAGGTGTGTAAGTAGACTGGTGGATGTTCATGTCCGCATCAGATTCGTCGTCCCTCACTCCACCTTCTAAATTATCCTGCTCATCACCTTTGCCACCTTCAGAACTATCGTTTGAACTACTGCTACTCTCTGAACTCTCAATGTCGGAGTGTACTTGCCTTACACCCCGTCTATCAATTGAGGTATCCCGAAACTCCTTCTCAGCATCAGACATGACAAAACCCTCTTTGACTTTTGTCTGCATTAGGGATCCAATCTAATAAGATGGTTAGTGTACATTTAACAACTGAATAAACATATTGTGGCTAGATTACACTTACATTTTGAGACTCAAAAACTTCTCTCTCGAGTACTTTGAATGACATGGAGTGGGAGCATGACCACCGTAAAAAAGAATACAAGAAGCACAACACCGAACCTTCAAAGAACGAATTCATGATAACATCAATTCAACAATCCAGATCGAACTCGGAAATTCACAATCACATAGGCAAATAAAACAACCAAGATTCAGATTCCAGTAACCAATCAGCTATAGTGAATTGACAAACCTATAGCTGATAGGGAAATGAATCAACATGACAATAAATCCGGCGATAGCTCCAGAGAGGTCCAACGATTTTCTTCGGTATGCTCTGATAGCAATAATTGATGAGATTATTACGGCGACAGAAGGTTGAATCAGATGATACTCCATTTTTTATCTTCAAGTCGCTTAGCTTCTCCAGATAGAGAGCGTTTGCGACTGTTAAATTGAACTGCAAAGTTCGAAATTCTGGAATTGAATCAAATCATCCGTTTCATCTAAATGAAGAAACAAAAGAGTGAGCTACGTGGTTCCAACAAGCTTGCATGAGGTTTTACCGTCCACGGAATTTGGAGGCTTTGAGGACATCACCGGGATTTTGAAATTGTTTCAGGATAATATGGTCATTTCAAAACGGTTTTGTATAAGTCGAGTATGGTCACTTTCCGTTTCGCCTGTTCTTTCTATAAACTTTATTCATTCTAGTTCAACAATCTGGGTGGGGATCCAACATCACTTAACCAAAAACAAAAAAAAAAAAAGAAATGTTTGTATAATAAATGTGAGATATTAAGATTAAAATATCGATGTTGATATTATCGACATCTCATTTTCTACGAATATATTAACAAAATATTGATAGTCAATGAATATTTTTGTAAATCACAGACTTTATAAAATTTATTTAGATTAATAATTAATATGTTTTTACTCTCAAACTAAGTTATACATATTGTTATTAGTACTCATGTTCACCGATGGATTTAATATAGATTCACCTTAACTTTATGCTCTCTCTCTCTCTCTCTCTATATATATATAAATAACATAATATTTGTATCAATAGTTAGCTCACTGTTAAATATGGCATCTAGACCCATCTAAACTCAAGTTCAAGCCCCGCTTCTTATATTTATTTTTTCAGATTTTCCTTCCTTATCAACTCTTCAATTATCAAAACCTCAATAAAATTTCTGGATTCAACTCATGTTAATATTGAACTTAAATAGATGACTTTTTTTCATGAACAAACATTATTAAAAGATATTAGAGATATCCAAAGATATTTAGTATCGATATCGAATCCTTTAATTTAAGGATATACCAGCATACCGATAGTTATTTTTGTCCTTAGAGATACGAATATTTCAACTAAGGAGCTCGTCCCTAGTAAGATTAATCCTTATTTAGTTGGTTTTAGTTTACTAATTTCTTTTCTAATTAAATACTTAGTTTTTCAACAAAAAAAAAAACATTTGAATAAGGTTGAATTGTAAATTTCGTATCTATAATTTGGAAAAAGTTAGAATTTAGTCCAATTAGAATCTAGTATGTGATTTGATAAAACCCTCATAGAAAATCTATATGGTAGGGGTTATTTATGATAATTTTATCAAACCATATGAACTATTTATGAAATTTTATCAAACTATAAAGACTATGTTTTAATTTTAAAACTATAACGATTAAATTCTTTCTTCAAACCTAGAAACCAAATTTGCAATTTAAACTTTAAATAATTACTTTCTCGTGACATTCCTTGTTTGAAATAATTTCTTAAACCTCCTAATATATACAAAATAATTATTCAATTAAAGCAAGCAAACAAGCAGGCACACAGGCACAAATTGATATTAAATATTCCAAGAAAATATCCCACATAAAACATAAAAAATGTCAAACCCTAAATCCTAAATCTATCAATATTAAAAGAATTAAGGGTGAAAATATCTATCGATATATCTATAAATCGAAGGATTCGACGTTGATATTAAATATTCCATGAAACTCTCCAACATATTTTTATAAATGCTCCTAAAACATAAAAAATTGACTCTTTTAATCCAAAAACCCTAAATCCTAAATCTATCAATATTAAACGAACTAAGGATGAAAATATCTATCGATATATCTATAAATCGAAGATTCGGCATTGATATTAAATATTCCATAGAAATTTCCAACATATTTTTATAGATGCTCATAAAAAAAATGTCATATTTTAGTCCAATATGAATAGAAATACCAATAACAATATCCAAAACTTAGTTTGAGATAAAAATAACTTACTATCAATCTAAATAGATTTTATAATTTTTTTTACTTATAGAAACATCCATCAATATTGATATTTTATCCAAACAACATGTCATTCGTGAAAACAGAGTAGAATAAGATTAAACAGTTAAACCCATTCACTTGATTTCCTTGATGTAAACAAAATCTTGTAACAATAATGTAGAATTGCACATTATCGTTGGATCCAACACGAATATTTGCATTTTTCTAATTAGGTTGGATCTCAACACACCAAAGTTTGCATATGCGTATCTACAAAAACAAAAGTTGTTGTCTATAAAACCATGGTTAAGGGGAGAAACAAGTAATTTATTAAAGAAGTACAACCATGAAACTCTTCTTTTTGTTTTTGGTTTTTTTTTTTTTTTTTTTTTTTTTGGGAAGTCCATATCCAAAATGATGTTCATTTGAGCTTCACCAATTGAACTATCAGTGCTAAGTAATAATCCAAGTAGTGTAATTCAACTAAAAGTATGCCTATACACCAATCAACTGAACCTAAGCCAAAACTTGGTAACAAAATACTCGAAACAAGTTCAAGCCAGACCTAGATAGAACTGATCATAAAACACGAAAAAATCAAAATTGTAGATAAAACATTTGAATGCAAGAGGAACATGTAACCATTCAATAATGCCTTCCTCTTCCCCGTCCTCTTCCTCTTCTCCCTCGTCCTCCTCCCCTTCCTCTCCCACCACCACTGTGTGGTGTATATGTATCCCTTTCGTAGTTGAACATGCTCATTCTTATATGTTCCGCGTTCGTTCTGCTTGCACTCTCTTGTACCTAGACAAGTTGCAGCCAATATCAAACATTTAATGTGAAGAATAGTAAGATGCTACATTAGAAGCATATGCCTAAGAAAATGGATTGATACTAACATGAGAGTCTTCCAAATCAAATTGATCTTGAAGCTGTCGTGCAAGTTCTTCGTCAGGATTCGTACAGGAAGATGTCTCTTTGGGTAATTGACTTGTCCCAGATTTCCTCCTTTCGTATTCTTCAAGAGTATAGACCACCTGATCTTCCATTCTGCCTTTGCCCCTATGGTTTCTATTACTGAAAGGGCGACGCTTTCCATCTTGTTGACTCATTTTGTGAAGAAGTTTCTGAGAGGCAGCCTGATTTTGAACAGGAACAGCTTCCACAACTAGAGGAAACATAAGATGTATTCTAATTAACAATTACAAAAAAGAACACATTGGTCCACTAAGAGTACAATTTACAAATCTGAGAACAAAATTACAGAAACTATGAGATGGAAGGATCTCTAAATGAATTTCACTATTAAGTTATTGGTTCGTGTTTCTAAAACAATATCCATGTACGTAGAATTTGAATTCATTCACTACTTGGGGTAAAATACCATGCTGGAAAAAAAAAATTCCCTCAGCCACGAACAGTGATAAAAAGCAGAGATCCAGAGAGAGATATTACCTTCCTTCGGTCTTGTTTCAGAGCAGCTAGGTTTTTCTTCGACTTTTTCTACATGGGAAGCAGACTTGACAGCATTGGTAGCTTTCATGTCTGCACTTTGTTGCTGTATAGTCGACTTACCTTCAATATTTCCCGAATCAGCAGTAGGCCTATTGCTCTTTGAGGACGACTCTGGTTGATCTGTAACCACTCTCTTCGTTAGATAAAGTAAAGAACTGAAGGATGTGCACTAACAGCATACAAACTTATCAACATCCCCATACTTAAAAACGTGTACATTGTACTTCTGTGAAATATGAACAGTTCTCTTTCCAAATGTTTCTGAAAAAGAGTTATCCCAGCTAAGCAACAATATAACATATACAGGGAGAAAAGGTTTGATCAAGTAGGGCCCTTTCGTATCCTTCTGAATTATTTCATTGATCAATGAAATTGTTTCTTATCCAAATAAAAAGTATCATCAAGTAGCATGAATAAAAAGTCATAAAGATGCACTTTACAAAATATTCTGCTAATTTATTTAATGAAAGAGAACTACTTATAACTCCAAGGCTCCAGTTGTATGAGTCTTGATTGAAAATTTCCACCGTACATTCAAACATTCTTTTCAAGTCACAACATTATATATAACTTACCCATCTGCTTCTGTAAAAGCTATCGTGGAAAGATGTAATAATTAATAACCATCAAGGATCACAAGGGACCCCAGTCCCAAAATTTGCCTCTAAATGATAAATTTTTAATGAAAAAGCAAAAGCAATAATTTAAGCAACCGTGGCAATAGCAAAACAACAGAAATACTAGTACAAGAACACGAATGCATAAGCTGAAATACTGACATGAAGATTTTCCTTTCTGACTAAATTTTTGTGAAGGCACTCCAACTTGCAACTTCTCAAATGGCGGTGGACCATCAACATCTCCTCCCTGTGATAATCTTATGGATGTGCGGGATAAACCAGAGTATTTTTGGTTCATTTTCCATTCTTCATAAAGTGTTGGAACTACACCTCCAAGCACTGATAACCCTTTTGAACCTAAGCACGCTATTCCACTATACACAGGAGCTTTATTTTCCAAACGAACCTGCATCCAGAAAGTAGCATGTTAAAAGACATTTTAATAAAATGGTACTTTTTAGACATCATGGAGTTAACTAAAAAACAGAAACGGGCAAAAAAATTGCAAACTGCAGTAAGCTTAGGTCCTAAACACTTTCACAAGAAAAGGGAGAAAAAATCAATTTATACTCCTAAACTTTGGAGATCATATCAATTAAAACCCTAAACTTTCATAAATGGATCAATTAAAGAACCTTGGCTTGCTTTTTGAACTATAGCCAAAACAGATACACCAATAGACCTGGCTCCTCCTCTAAGAGAAAATGGGTAGTCCAAGAACAAGTGTATGCTGCTTCTCCACATAAAGTACACCCGTTATGGAAAAGATACCTATATTTGGGTTTTGTTAGGTATTTAAACACCTTGGAGAACCACACCCAAAAGTTAGCTATTGAGGTGGGAGAGCCAAGCCACTTAAGTACCACATTGGTCATCCCATTCTAATCAATATGGGACAAAGGCATCCCATACTACCTTAGTTCCTAAAAGGTTTCTTATTTGAAGAGCATCATTGTAAGAACCAACCAGCAAACTCCCACATCTCTTCCCACTATTGAGCCATATAACCTAAAACTCAAAGGTTTCTGTTATTTCACAATCCCCATAGGATGGTGTTGATACTTGATGGCATTAGATCAAAAAATTTTAAATTTCCATCTGCATAGCAGTTGAAGTATCGTTTGTCTACTGTTAGGAGGAGAAACCAGCAAAAGTTAAAGGCTTCTTCTAGCAGGAGTTAGCAAAACAGTAGATGAAGAATGTGATTCAGACCTTCATCTAATTGTTGAAATGAGAATGACAAATAGAAGAAAAGGCCAAGTTAGGGAGTGGGAGCACCTTTTGAATATCAACAGTTGTATTTTCCGTTTAATCTTCAGAAAGTTGTAGCCCAAGAAAGAAATTGATGCTTTTGAGGCATTCTCTCTTTCCAAATAATCTAGCTTAAGTAAATATAGTTGCAATACTTGAGTACTTAGAAAGGTGGTTTTCTTTATAAGCTAGAAAAGTGGTTAAAAAAGGTTTTACATGTGAAGAACTCAAAACTATCTAACCTCCGTCATTTAGCATCCAAAATATGTATCAAGTAAACATGCTAGGACCAATAAACAATAGATGGGCGCAAGTAGCTTGAAATCGAAAAGTGTGAAATCAGGTCCCTTTGATAGTGTGACGGCATAACTTCTTGCTATCTATCAATTCCCAGAGCTACGTTATTGTGGGTGGCCTTTAGGGGTCCTTTTTTTTATAAAGATTATCCTTGTGATTCATCAATAGGGGACCATCCCATACCATAGGAAGTTGCTTCTGGTTTGTTGTTCTCTTCTTAGATTTCTGCCAGAGGCGAGGATCCAGATTTGATTTTGAATCAACCAGCATTCTTTTACTGTTTAAATAATAAGATAGGACTATCAAATACAGATCTTGGAATGCATAGGCCCCTCCTCTTATTTATCCTCCATAAAAATGGAGCTCATCTCCTAATTGATAGTACAGTAACCACTATTGTGCCACCTTACTGATGCAATTACAGATGCTAAGTTTACTTCCTTTAAAATTATCCTAACAGCATTTGGCAATGAAGACTGGGCTTCTCTGTTTGATGTTTCCCATCTCCAATACTCCTATTTCAAAGAACAGAAGCATGTTCCAATTTTCGACTAATTATTTGATTAAGATTGCATTCATTAAAGTCTCACCAAAGGAATTTCCTAATTTTCTTTCCCAACATGTTAGCCGCATTATTAGGGATTTAGAATAAGGATGAGAAATAGTAAGGATATTAGACAAAACAAGCTGCACAACAGTTGATCTTGCCCTTTCAGACATGAAATTCTTCCACTTCATAAGATTACTTGAGATTTTCTCTTCCAAAGCCACTGGTTTCTCATTTCCTTTTGGAAAGTGTTCAACATGGGGATACCCAACTATGCAAAGAAGGTTGAGGTTGTCTATTCCTTGGATTAAAATAAGGTATTCTCCCTCCTCCCTCTCATTAAGGGATCTTCTGTACTTCAGATTCCAGCACCCAGCGACCACATTCCATAAGAAGTAGGATATGCAGTCAATGAGGATGCAATCCTACATCAAACATGTGCAATAAGATAAAGAGAAAACAACAGCCATCCATTATCCTTCCACGGTTACTTGCTAGCTGCCTTCAAATCTAAATGTTGCAGTCAGGAAAATTCGTTCTATCCAATAACATGAGATGTACATTTCCATAGAAAAGAGCTCAATAGTATTGTGCCAATTTTACACGTCCCCAATCACTGCAGCTCAAACGAGGAGAGGGCTCTTTGTGGTCACTGATAGATAATAAAAATGCTATCAGTCTGAACCACGTGAAGCGACTTGATGCTACATGCCCAAAGGATTTATATATCATAGGGTAGCCACATACTATAAAATTTATCAACAGCTTAAATTTAAAGAAAGATTTAGTCAAGACAATCAGCTTCTATCAAGAAATTCAACTATAAAAAAATTAAGATCTTCAACCGTTCAAAATAGAGTAGTTAGAATGACAAGCAAGGGGAAATATCCGGAATACCTTAGTGCCAGGAGGAATGTCATCGGGAATAGATGGTATATGAGAGTACTCTATAGCAGTAATCTCAGTGTGTCCATCAGTGAGACCGAACCGTAGGAGACGCCGACCATTAGAAGCCTTCAAGATACCGTCTAGGCTGCTTCGCGATATGTCTTTTACAGATGATATCTGCTAAAACAGCTGAAATCATCTACTAGTAAATCATTGGTGAAAATAATGTTGTTTAGAAAGAGAATTAAGACAAAGCAAAGCTACTCCGAGTTTCTAGTTTCCGCGAAAAAAAAAAAAGTAGGAATATGAAATAGAGAACTCCATACGCAAAGAACATATATGAAATCAACTTCATCCACAGCGTCAACAAAACAAAGGACATATGAACTTTTTATACGCACTTTTCTAGCAACTACGAAACATCTGAAAACCATAAAGAGAGTACAATTCACCTGGAGAACTATAGGGCCGAGAATACGAGAAGACTTGCGAAGGAGAGCAGGTTCAGGCAAGGACTTGCCTCCAATGGACCTCAGGTCCATGTTTATGAGCTCCGACTCCACCGAATCAACGACCGAACTTGGATCATCGGCCAAGGCGCTACCGATCATGATTACGGCCCTAACTTCGTCTAAATCGCCAAAATTCCATCCTCTAAGTCGTAAAGTTTCAAGAACAGCGACGGAAGCATCCGCCATGGGCTCAGCTGGATTGAAGTTAGGAACCCTTGGATTTGGAATGATTTCAAATACTTGAAATCAATTCCAGTATTTGGAATGAATTAAAAAATAGAACTTTAAATTGTTTTAACGGAGAGAGGCTATAGAAGTAGCATTTGAGACTCTATAGAATAAATGAATGATAAATTAATAAACGTTCAACTACTATCTTCCGTCTTATAATTTTTTTTATTTTAATTTATTTTAGTATCTATATTTTTAAAATATTTATTTTAGTTTATTCATTTTTAAGAAATTAAAATTATCACTTTTTTAAAGTTTAAGAACCAAAATGAACAAAATTAGATATATAAGAATCAAAATTAAAATTATGAAGACCAAAATAAATATTTTAAAAGTATATAAGCTAAAATAAATCAAAATCAAAAGTATAAGGACTCAAATAGTATTTGAAGTAATTAATAAATCATTTATCGTGTCAAATGATGAATGGAGTAGTATGTACTATGGCAGTACTAGATTTTTTTCCATTTTGAACAAAAAAAAAGGTTTATTTTTTTAAACAGATAACTCCTCTTTAAAAGCCTCTGACCCACTGATAATATTTGACCTTTTGTCGATGCAAGCAAGCTTTGAAATTATCAATTCGACTCATAAATACGTTTGATAGGTTGATCTTGTCCTTTCCTTTCACCTCTCTCTCGCATCAACTAGGAACGATGTGCATTGTGAAATCTAAATATACAAGTAGGCCAATTGGCTAATGAAATGAAGAGCAGGCCATTAGGAACTCTACCTAGTAGCACAGAAACCCCACAAAGAAGCATGAAGGAGCAGTGTGAGACAGTTACCTTATGGAGCGAATTAGAATATCAGCGACCAACTTTATCTATCAATTCAAAATAGAACAAACCACGAGTAAAAGAAAAGGATGCCAGTGAAGAAGCGAGAATAGGAACCCGACAGGGAGCTGTAGAAGATAAGAAACAAAAGATAAACGAATAAAGAAGATACCCCAACAACTTTCAAAGAAAAAAGATCAGAACAAATCATGAGGTCACTCTACCTTTTCCCCATAAAATCAAGAAAGCAAATCTAGATCTATAGTTCAGGAAGTTTTTAGACATCTTAAAGCAAGTACACATCAATATTCTACTAGTTGAGGCATTGGAATAAATGTCCAACTACATGAAGTTTTTTTTAAGGATATACTATTCATGAAAAGAAAACTTTTAGAGTTTGAAACAATTGTGTTGTCACACCCCGCCCCAGACTACCCTCTAAGCTTGAGAAAAGGCATGACTGCAGTAGTTATCAACCCTTTTGTTGACACTTACTGCCTAATAACTTTTGCGGAAATAACTCTGATACCAATGAACAAATTCAACAACCAACTGATTAAGTCAAGGAGGCAAACAACAACGGATTAAGTAGGCCCCTTTTATTACAACAATGTAATGTTTATACAACTCCAAGACTTAACTACAAAGTTTACAACAACAACTGTAAAACCCTCCGGAAGTGTAATTGTGGCTTGTGGCAGACCTTGACCTTAGCAGCACCCTGGAACTCCTCACATTTCCCTACCTGGGAACTAAAAACATGAAATAACAAAATGAGCTTCACAAAGCTCAGTGAGTGGTAAGCAACTTCTAGAGTCTATTTCAACTCATAAACACAAGCATATCATAGATACGAGGTTACATTCAAACCTCAGCCTTGAACGAGTCTGTTCTCAACTCTATCTATACACACGGTAGATAGCTAAACTGATAATTATTTAGAATGAGTATGTTGTCTACCTACACACACGGTAGATAGATAACTGTTACTAAATACAACGCTTACTCTTTACGTTTCCTTTGTATCCTATGTGCACATAGCTCCCCGTTCATGGGCTTAGAAGCTAGGCCCGTCGGCCCTCTGACCATCCCATATGAGGATCCTCCCATAGGTTCAGGAACTAGACTTCTTGTGTCCCCTGACCATCCCATGAGGTTTTGCTTACGGGCTCAGGCACTAGGTCTATTGACCCCTTGATCATCCCGATCACATAATTCATTCTCATGCTAGATACTCATTCATAACCTAAACATATAAAATTTACTCTAAAAGATATGCTTTAAGACTTAAAGGAAAATACCACTCACCTTGGTCGTTTAGGAACCTTTCTCTCTAGTAATTCCTTGATCTTCCCGGGCTCCTCTTTTGAACCCTAAATTCTAGATTCAATTTAAAGCTCAAATTACTCATGGTTCTAAGCTTTATATCGAGATACTTCCTTCTACAAATATGCTCTAAAATGTCTCAAGAAGCTTACTTCAAAATCTTAGCTTAGAAATCTTCGTGGTTTGGTTGGAATCTTCAAAATATCAAGACTGACCCAACTTATCAGACAACTCGACCCCTTTGTCTTTTCCTCATTCTCCAGCTCGATTCCTTGGAGCTTCTTCTCTACAGCCCTACCCTAAAAACTAGACTCTCATATCTTTCAGATGGCTTTAGAATCACTTCAAACGCACGAGTATTCTGGGAGAACTCCTCGTCCCAAATTGATGCTACTTTCTGTTCTTTTTGTCCGATAGCATCTCCCCTTTTGGAACCTCTTGACCAGCACATGGTCTTGCTACCAACACATAGTCTCCTCCCAATACACTCTTCTTTATATTCTTTGAAGAGAATTTGAGTTCCCATCTGAAGTCCTTGGCCTTATTTATAGGCGTCCAAGGTTGCTCTAAGGTCGACACCTCCTACTTGGCTGCATGTCTAAATGTCTTTTCCTTACACCATCAACGTAATCCTGCATCAACGCAACCCAAGGTGTCTTGCTTCCCTTTTACCAACGCATAGCCCTCAACTTTGCATTTCTTCTCATGCGTCCACTTCATTTGCTTAAGGCTTAATATTTCTTCCCAACAAGCCATATGTTAGGATGACGACCTTGTATATGCGTTCATTCTCCATATGTGTTCATCCTTCATATGCGTCCATCCAACTCAATATGCGTTCGACTAGGATGATGACCAACACCCCTTTCAATGCATACTGCTAGCCTGGAATATCAACGCATAGTATACCATCAACGCATAGTATACCATCAACGTATAGTATGCCATCAATGCATAGTGTACCATCAACGCATAGTATGCCATCAATGCATAGTGTATCACCAACGCATGATTTATCATCAACGCATAGCAACACTTGGCTCCACTTGGTTTTCAACTCAACATCATCGTGCAACCCAACTCACTTACTTTGTCACTGCAAACCTTAACAATCGCGAGAGCAAACCATTATGCGTCCATCCTAGCTTTTCCCATCGCATGGCCTATGCCTTAGCAAAGCCGTCACGTCCAACGGATCCATCGTGCATGCCATCGCATACTTCCAACGTATGGTATGGTCGCATGGCATCAATGCATAGCACGGTCGTATAGCATCAACGCATAGGACGGTCACATGGTCGCATGTCATCAATGCATACCTTTGGCCGCAAACCATCGGCCGCATAGTCCGACGCATCCATCGCATCCAACGCGATCATCGCGTCCGCCTCTATCACCGCATGCCACCCACCAGTGATGCCTTGCACCGCGTCATCGCATACCCTCGCTTCACCGCATACCTTTTGCATCACCTGCCCTCACGCCACCATAACCTTCCAACGCATTTCTTTCAGCTGCATGCCTTCAGTCGTATGGACACATACTATCGTGTCCTACGCATCTCTTTCAGTTGCATGCCTTCAGTCGTATGGACACATACCATCGTGTCCAACGCATCCATCACGCCTGCCTCCATCGCCGCATGCCTCTATCCATCGTATCCATTGCATCCAATGTCCAGCGCCCTTGGATACGTAACTTGAGGCTACCGCATGCATTTTCTAACCTCTTTAAGACCTTGGCTGCTGCATGCATTACTAATCTCCCAAATAACCTCTCAACGTTTAATGGCCAACACATGGCACATACTAATGCATTGTCAAATACTTAGTCAAATTTCACCAATTAAAGCTTAACTCAAAACTACTCAAGGAAAATCTACTCAACACTTAGAAATTTCCTTCACTTCAACATAGGATTTAACTTCCACTTGCTAAGGTAGGAAAAATGGAAATCCGGGTTTCACATGTGCTAACTGAGTGCTACAATGCATTAGTTAGTAATAAAATTCTACCATAGTTAAAAGATTCTGGAAGCTTTATGATCTCTTGGTCAATATAAGGACAAAACCTGGGGGAAGTGTTATGCTACTTGGCAGCTAGCATCAATATGATGGCATATTCAATTTTTGTTCAGCTTGGAATATGAGAGGTTAGGCTACCACTGTGATATGGTAGTTAGCAAATCGTTCAATCACAAGTTGAAAGAATACACGAGTTCCCGTTGCGGAAGTGATCCCATCCTAATTCTAAATTTACATAACATACAAAAAAATATAAAAGACGGAAACAAGATATACAAGATCTATTAAGCATATATTTGTGTAGAAATTAAATAGGAAAAAGAGATTCAAAAGTCACATACCCTTAAAAACTCTTCTCAATTCCTCTCCGGAACTCGAACACAACGAACACTTTGATCGTAAAAACGCAATCAATCGAACGCCATCACGCGGAAACCTCGTTGTTCTTGGGGTAGAGAATCGATGAGAGTTGTGGGTTTCAAGATTAATTTGGAGAAAGGATTTGAAGGAAACAATTCTAGAGGATAAGGCAATATCACACACCACCAAAATCTACACACTTTAGGTGTATTTATAAGTCGGCAGGAGGAAGATGAAAGAACAAATTCATTCATCTTTCATATGCCGATTAATGAGAGAATATAGAGAGAAAATGTTATTAAAACTAATTCTCGAATTAAAAAATATTTAATTAAACAAAAAAAAAACTACTTTTTTAATTAATAAAATTATTAATCTATTCATCTTCCATATGCTAATTAATTTAAGAATTTGCAGAGAAAAGGCTATTTAAAACTAATTCTCTAATTAAAAATATTTAATTAAAAAAAATTATTTTTTCTTTTATATATATATATATATATATATATATATAAACAAAACACATTCTCTCATTTAATCAACAATATTTAATATGGATCAAATTCATATTAATATTTGAATCATATTCAAATAATTATTTTTCTCTCAAATAAATCTTTATATTATAATGTATCATACACATTTTATTATATCTCATAATTATATCTTATATAATCAATTCCTTTTATTAATTTGAACAATTTAAATTAATTCAAATTAATTCGATTCTCACATATCCCAAATGAGCTAACGAGGGGATCTTATGGATCTATAGTTTGAAGCTCCAATGGTACTCGATTAATTAATCAAACTCTTTGATTAAATTAATCAACTTCCATTAACTGTCGGTCACTCCATTAAAGACTTATAATTGCGCTCTTCGCACTACAGATATATTTTTGTGTCCATTGGATATAACCAATCAACAGTGCGTCGACCCTTCACAAATTACTCGTAAGTACGGCTAGGTCAAAATTACCGTTTTTCCTTATAGTTGTATATAACTCCTTAAGTACCACTGATCCCTCTAATGAACAATAAGTTATAGTCTAACTATAACTAAACCCCTCTTGAGCCAAAAGAGGGTGTGGTGCCACATTGTTCAAGCCCTAGAATCAGCCCTTAAGGGAGCAATTTCTCTACTTACTCTAACAATAAAGAATGAGTGAATTCCCTATTGTGTAGCTGTGTTCTCAATTCCCCAATCAGATGAATCCCTAAAATGATAGTCATATTGAGTCGGCGAAACTTGCCACTCTCACCCATACAAATAAAAGGATCATTTTCATAGGTAAGAGTTTACAACTCACTTAGGATTCAGGTCAAAACACCTATGGTCATCCTGGTGAAATGTAAGTCTCATTTATCAACGATGTTATATAGAGAGAGTATTCATTTTATGCTTCGATCTTATTAACTCTTTGTATAGAATACCCCTGCTTATATGTCTCCACATGAATTATCAGGTCAGATCATTTGTAGTACTTTACAACAATTGTAACAACTATAAAGTAAGTCGTATTCGTAGTGTTACCAAGATAAGGTACTCAACCTTATCCATCTACTATAGACCGTTTAGGTTATCACTTAAACATGATCTAACTGTATGTCTATATATACATGTTTAGTTACAGAAGATAACTTTAGATTTTAGTTTTGTTGGGTTTTATGCCCTAAAATTCATAAATATTAAATGCTATTAATTGACCTTCATCAATAAAGAGTTATAGATGTTAATTTAATAAGTGTTATTGTTTGTATTGTTGTCTATTTTGTCTTAATAACCCTAAATCTAATAAACTAACATCTAAAGTTGTCTTATAAGTCTTGAAATGTATGTGGAGACAGATAGAGATCAATGTTCAAAATACAACCTAAGGGGTCTATAGTATAGGAATAAGGTTAGGTACCTTATCTTGGTAACACTATGGATACGATCCACTTTGTATTTGATACAAATGTAATGATCCAACGCGTTTGTATAGGTGACACGTGAGTGGGGGTATCCTATGTAATGAGTTTTCATAAGACTGGACCGCGAAATAATATCCACTAGATGTAACACCGTTGACTATTTAGGTTTCTATTTCAATAGGATGACCTAGGCAACTTATTCTTAATCTTGAGTATATTATGAACTCCTATTCACGAGGGATTGTCCTTTGATTTGTATGGGTGAGGGTGGCCAGTTCGTCGACCCAATATGCCTACCATTTTGGGGACAAGATCGAGGCGAGAGCTAGAAACATAATAATACAAGATAGAATTCATCCATTCCCACCTTAAGGGTAAGTAGATGAGTGTTCCCTTAAGTAGTGTCTCCGGGATTTGAACAAAGGACCCTACCCTCTCATTTGCCCGAGAGGTGTTTCTGTTTATTGGTTGGACTATAAACAAGTTGTTCATGGCACTTGGGAATTTACAAAGGTAAAAATCATTTTAATCTTTTCCGTAAAGCATGCTAATTTACATGTTTATATTATGTTATAATTCATTGATTATGTTTATGTAAAAATCGGATTGTGGGATGTAAGGCGATCTCACACGAGAAAGTTTCTGCTACGGCCGAGATTCAATCCCGATCCCTTCAATTTGTATCAGAGACAATTCCTTTGTTGGGAATGTCCTAAACTCACAGTTTGTGAATTGTGTTAACATATTCTATTTATCAATAAAAATATTATTGAGTATTCTATTCGATAAAATTGTTGATATTGCATTCTATTAGGAAAAATCCAATAAACAAATTCATGGCTATAGTATGAATACGTTAACTTTATGTAGTGACATAAACAGGATCAAGTTATAGTATATAGCCAAAATGGTCTATAAGTATATGGATGAAATTGGGTATCTCATCCTGGCAATACTATTGGATGCGGCCCATTTTGTATGTGTTGGGAATGTCCTAGAACTCGCAGTTCGTAAATTTTGTGTTAAACATTCTATTTATCAATAAAATATTATTGAGTACCTTATTCGATAAAGTTGTTGATTTTGCATTTTATTATGAAAATCCAATAAACATATTCATGACTATAGTATGAATACTTTAACTTTATGTGGTGACATAAACAGGATCAAGTTAATAGTATATAGTCTAAATGGTCTATAAATATATGGATGAAATTGGGTATCTCATCCTGCTAACCCTATTGGATGCGACCCATTTTGTATAGGTAATATAGATGACATGATCCACAGATCATTCATGTAGAGACATGTGAGTAGAGGCATCCTATGCAATGAGTTTGCATATACACTGGACCACGAAATAATCACTTTTCTTTATAACGACCGTTTACTATTAAAACTTACTATTTCATACTTAAGTGACCTAAGATAACTCGATCTTAATCCTGAGCTAGCTATGAACTCTTGTTTATTCGAGATTATCCTTTTATCTACATGGGTGAGAGTTGTCCAATAGCACTGCTCAATAAGCCTTCCATTTTGGGATAAGACCGGATGGATAGCTGGGGACATAGTTCTGCAAGATGGAATTCACTCCTACCCATTTTAGGGTTAGCAAATAGGTTGTTCTCTTAAGTACTAATTCTAGGTCTCGAACAATCGGGGCCCCGCCTTTCTCATGATAGAGAAAGACATGATTCATAAGTAGTATTATGAATTAAATTGTTCATTGGAGGGTTAGTGAGAACTTAAGGAACAAGATATATTTACAGGGGTAAAACGGTAATTTTGACCCAACTATAATTACGAACAACCTGTGAAAGATCGACTTACTGATTATGTTTTATATGGACAGAAATATATCTACAGTAAGAAAAGTGCAACTATCGAGCTATAGTGATGTGTCTTGATAGTTAACGAATAGTAATTAATTCGATTAAAGAGTTTTAACGAATTAACTACAAATCGTTGGAGCTCATGATTTGTAAGTCAATTAGGTCCCTCTACTAGCTCATTAAATTGGAATAAAAAATTGAGTATTGATGTATGAGATTAGGGTTATGAATTTGAAATGTTCAAAATCTTTTTTAGGTTTTCGATTGATTGTATATGATACAATTAAAAAACGTTTAATTTAATTGAAATTAAACAAAATTGAAAAATTAATTAGTATTTAAATTATGATTTAAATATAAAATTGATTTATTGGTGAAATTGACATTTTATTAATTTAATATTCAAATATTAAATTAATATTATTTTAATTAAAAAGTTTAATTAAAATTACTTTTATTTAAATTAATTATTTTTTTTAATTTAATTTTGTAAAACTAATTTAAATAACAAAAATGAAATCATTTTTTAAATATTTTTAAGTTAATGGGTTTTTTAAAACTTGACTTGATTTTTATAATACATGATTAGATGTGAATATCAAGTACTAAAAAAAAAAAAAAAAAAAAAAAAACTGGCTTGTAATAGACAGAAATTAGGTTTGTGTGTTTAATGAGAGCCAAACTAGAGAACATTGTGCAAAAATTTAAATCATTCAAAAAAGTAAATCTTCACTACTAATTTTTGTTCAGTAGACAGATTTAAGAATGATAATGAACATCTTCATTTGAAGAGATTGTGTAAACCATTTCAAAAAGCACATACAGCAAGAGTTGTATGGTTGAGGAACATCAGCCATGGCTGTCCGAAGCTGTCTAGAGATTTGTGTTCCATTAGCTTTTTTGCTTTCCTTTTTACAGTATACTAAAAAAAGGACATCTTCTGCCATTGTCCTTACAGAAACATTACTTTTGGTTGTAGTTTGTCACTACCTAAATACAAACAAGTAAATGAAAAACAACAAAAATGACTGAGATATATGGTTATCGAACAACAACATACGATTTTAGGATGGTATTTTGGTTGGAGAAGAGAGCTCATCGATTTCGTTACTGCCAGAGCTTGACACAATTGTCGTGACTTGCCGAAGCAACTAAACCAGTAACATTTGATGCAGCCAAGGCTGATACCAACTTCTCATGAGCATGCAGTGTCCTTGTCTTGTTTTTCGTCATGTCCCAAAGCTCCAGTGACTGGAAACCAACAATTCCATTTAAAACAGAACAATCTTAACGTTAAAACTTTGATGTTAATTAATATCAGAAGACAGAAAGTGCAAATTCAATTGGAATTATATCAGGTAATCTTAGAGCATTTGTCAAGTTATCTTGTAATGGCGTCATGACATGTTTCCACCTGCCCAGTTGAATTAGAAATTGCAAGCAACAATGCATAAAAATAATAGAACTTCAACACTGATAGAGTGTTTGGGACTCCGAGTTAGTTATTATAGTCAGTGGTCAATATAGTCTGTGGGTATAATAGTCTGTAAGTTATAATAGTCTGTGTTTGGGTGCATACTATTTTAGTATAGGTTATAATGGGGCACAAACTATTTTAGTATGGGTAGAAAATAGTAAACCCCGTAACAAAGAGGAAAAGAGAAAGATGAGTAGAAAATAGTAAACACGGTAACAAATAGTAAACATTGTAACAAAGAGGGATTTGAAATAGTAATATTGTAGTTATCGTAGGTTATAAAAGTTGGAAACACCCACTATTATAATTGGAGCTCCAAACATGGAGTGGGTTATAATAATTGGAAACACTCACTTAAAGTTGGGGGCCAAACACTCCCGAAACATTAAAAGCTCAGCTTAGGCTTAAGTCATGCAGAATTCTCTATTGCCCAAGTTCAATATAAGACTGAAAGAATGAAACATCTTGAAGTGGCTTTTAAGGACCAAAGCATTATAGATGTATTCTTTGCTTCCAGAGGATATTGCCAATTTTTCACTGAAGAGTTAACAAAATAGCATGTGAAATTAAATAGCAGCGACTAACCTCATGAGATCCAATGATCAAAACAGAAGTATTGGTGGGATGAAAAACACAGGTATGAAATGTGTTTCCATTACAGTTCAACTCACGAATGCAGTCTCCTTTGCTGCCAGAACCAAATTTCCATACTTTAGCTACGTCGTCACTGGTTGATGCCAGATATTCACCAGATGGATCCCAGCATACAGAATGAATTTGACTTTTGTGACCCTGAAATGGAAAATCAGAAAGTTCAAAGGAGGGGTTGCATGGATGGTGCGCCAGCGCCGCTACTTTGGGGATTGAGGTGAAGCTAAAACAATGAGACATTGACCAGGACTACTATTAAAGGTCGACCATATTTCAATGACTAAATTATACTCGCTAAAGATTCCATTTATGGAGCATACGTCATAATTTGCTCCCTCTTCAATTGTCTACAAGGTCTCAACGATTTGATGATTATGAAATCAAACTTGATTGGTATGTGAACAATGAATTGAAAATACATTATGCATAGCCTTGTTACTTCCTCTAGTTGCGAGGGTAGTCAACTAGTCGTAAATCAAGACAAAACTAAACAGGAAATACTCATTCATGTTCTCGTTTCGATAATTTCCAGATCACCCTAAACAGTCAATAAATGAACAAGTCTACATATCGAAAAAAAAATTCTTATAAATTCACAATTTAATAAATAAGTAAACAGCCCATGAAAGGCGTAATCTAGTTGTTACTGATGTACATATCCTAAAATTTGATTTATAAGTCTATAAGGAAACTTAAATGAGTAAACTTTACATCAACAAACCTGTAATTTAATGCAAACTTGGGTTTCTACGTCAATTATGGAAACAACATTTCCCACTGCTGCAGCAAGCATTCTTCCATTGTTCGGTTGAAACCTCAACTTTGTTGCACCACCCTGATTTAGTTGTCAAACATATTACCATGCTGAGGGTGATGTTTTTATAAATAAATACAAGGTACAGTTTAATATGAAGAAATCAAAATTAGAGCATGAGTTTGAATTTATACCTTGAAAATGCCAACACAACTGCCGTTCTTAATGCTCCAGTACCTAATCTCGCTACTAATATCAGAAGAGCAAATGAGATCATCTTTACTAGGATGAAAGTCCAATGATGTGACTCCAGTAGAATGTCCAGTAAAAGTCCGAAGTGATTGGCCATGCTGTAAGATGTCCCAGCGCCAAGTAGAAAGAGTCATTATCCTTAAAAGCTTACCAAAGAAAAATTATTGTTCTCTACTTAACTTAAGAATATTGTAGGCAATTGTCAGACAATAATAATACAAGATATAATGGATTAAGGCCATTAGATGAAAAAAGCTTGCTCACTTACATTATCAACATCCCAAACCTTGACAGTCCTGTCAGCTGAAGATGTTGCGACCTTTAATGTCCTTGGACTAAAGCAAACTTCAGTTATCCATTGTGAATGTTCATCAAGTGTAGACCTCACCTTAAAGGACTTTGTGCACCACACTGTAGCCTGCACCATAAAATTGTTGAGAAATATCCTAGAAACTAAACATACATACTTACATATATCAACATGGCAACGTACTTGACAAATGATCAAGAACATTAAAAGTTTGAACTGTAAGAGATTTAATAATTTTGATAACCCACTTAATATGAATATGCTTAACCTTTTTGTCACTCCCACCACTAGCAAATAGTTTTCCATCAGATGAGAAGCAGCAGCATTCAACTTTTCTTGTATTTGCAGGAATTACACGAATTTCCTTCAGTGTGAGGCCTTCAGTTACAAGAAAGGTTAGAATAAGGATGAAAAATATTAGACTGCATTTCCTCGATCAAATTACAATTACAGTCTCTTGAGATAATCTCTGATCCTTAAAGAGTTCATCATACCTTTGGTAGAGTCAGATAACAGACCTACATTATATCTCTCGTCTGATTCCTTAGGAGATAGGAAAGACTCCACATCATCTAATGCTCCATCATCCATGAGACCGTCCATATCAGCCTGCCATGTGTTAAGTCATTATTGTTCTCTTTTCAGTTGTTTATGCTAATTAGA